>NW_017537656.1:166874-181896 GCF_001853355.1 Bactrocera latifrons | reverse complement strand
TAATTTCAATTAATTTTTATTATTACAAATTTTTTTGTACATTTTTTAATTATATACAAAATTATTGCTATAATATCGCTTCAGTCTATGCAACTTGTAGGAAACAGCTAATAAAAATATTATTGCGACAGAGAGAGAAAATAGTGAGAAAGAAGAGAAAGATAGCGAATACTGAGAGCTTAGAAAGACATAGGGAAATGGAGTTATACGAGATAGGGGGATATAGTAAAAGGTGTATTAAATGAGAGAGAGGGGGAAAGAGAGAGAAGGATTATTAAGGAAATTTCAGTCTTGTTTGTTCTCGAAGTATACAAAGAAGTTAATTAGAGCACTAGGCCGCCACTTTTAGAGTGAAGATTCGAAGGCATTGAGCTAACACTTAAGCAATAATCATGTTTCAAGATCATTCAGTGGTACATAGAGATAATATAAAATCTTAGAAAATTTAGCAACATTTGCTGAGAAACATCTTGCTGTGTCTCTAACGATAGAAGTTACAATATTCATCATTATTCCATGGACAACCAAGAGTATATAGTATATAATATGGATATATCACAACTAAATGACACTTAAAGGCAGTCAAAGCATTAATATAAAAAATGCTAATTATACACACATAAGTATATAATGGCACGAACATCAATGACAAAAGCAATAAAGCACATAAAACACCAACAGGTCGCAGCCATCAACATGTTGCAAGCACATTATGGCTTGGCCCATCATAGCGCTTTAAGTGCTTCTACAAGTGTCTAAAATGCTTAAAAGGTTTTTACAGCAACAGCACAGTGATTAGCATTATTCCTAGAAAGAAAACACTATAAATGTGTATGAGTGTGTGTCTGTAGCCACTTAATAGGCGTAACCATAAACTGGTGGACATTTAATAAAAAGAATTGAATTTTATAAGCGTGAAATAGTATAACTTTATGACTTCGCGGAGTCAGCAGCTTGTTGCAAGCAGGTACTTACATGGCGCGCTAAGCAGATACACACACATACTCAAATCGTTTTACAACTTGCAGTCGTGGAAAATGGTTGGCGATGGTGTATGCCACCGCCGTTTCTAAGATAATCGAAGCGACAATCAGCGCTTTGACGCATACTAATTGTTGTTGTAGGATTTTTATGCTATCTTGCCACACAAAAAAGTCGAGTAAAATCAGCAACAAGTCAAAAGTGCTAGCAGACAATTCCCAACTGTCCGTTAAACGTGCCACAACTACCATTTTTCTATGTCATTTGCCACACTTGCCACTTTATAGTGATTTCGTGCGTGTGTGTGTGTCTTTCTTTCGTTGCAAGCGCAGATTTTTTGCTTTTCGCAAATTCTTAAGGTGTTGCCGCCAACACACCCCGCCCATTGTGGTGTTAATAGCGCTTGGTGTGTGTCTATGCGGGTAATAAATCTCGCTTAGTGGCACTCGAACATGCCACATATCTAAATAAGAACGTGTAACACATACATATATGTATGTGTATAAATACATATGTATATATGTGTAGAGCAAAAATTCGAGCATTGCACGTACATGAGCAAATTATTGGTTCCACTGTTGTAATTGTTGTTGCAACGTTGTTACGCTTTTGCGTACGAAAAGCGAGATTTGTTGCATGCGATTCGTTGCCGCTGCCACAAGCGTATTCGCCATTTTTTATTTGCTCATTTTTCGTTACTTGCAACACCCATTTTCTGGCGTTGCGTGCATGCCACTACGCATTTGCCACATATTTCCGGTTATTTTTTTTCTCTAAAATTTTTCGCCAATTTTTTTTTACCATACGCCGGTCGTGCAGCTTGTCGCCGGTGCAGCATGCTTGCATATCTACGTTGGCAAGTGTTACGATTTACCGTTAAACGCTTGTTTAGATACAAAGCCATCGATAACAAATTGTCGATAACTATTTTCATGCATTTAACTCGTTGCATTTTTGTTGTTGCTGCACTTTACAACGCGATTTGACTCTTTCTATGGTCTGTGAAAAGAAAGTATGGCGAATTTATTGGCAGCTGGGGCATGGTGCAAGTATGTCGCCTGTGACAGCTTGCAAAATAAAGTTATCAACAGTTCGGTTGTGCAGCGGATTTTATTGATGTCTTAATCGGCAAAACAACATTTGTAGTTGTAGAAATGTCTTTTATAGCTGCCAGCTTGTCGAAGCTTTCAAATTTGTAGCTAAAATGGGTTGAAATGTCGAATTGAATGTAAACTATTATCAAATCAGGTTAGTTGACACTGAATCGCTGAGCTTAAAGTGGTCTTTTGGATATACAACGGTTGTAAATATCTGATTAACTGCACTTTGTGTGATGTGAATACTCCTAGAAAGTCTTGCTTGAACTTACATATATTACATTTGTTGATTTTTAGATTTATAGATCTTCAAAAAATCAGTCAACGGTATAAATAACAGTTCCAGCACATCATTCCACCGATTGCAATATTCGTCGTTGCCAATGTGCAAAGAAAGAAGAAACTTTGCCCTCGAAAGCTCGTAAGGCCGACTCATCAGAAGTTATCATTGTCCATACCTCTGCATCATATAACATGGCAGGGATGATGAATGACTGAGTTATGATATATGAGGTGGCTACAGGTAGCTTAGTAGAATATTCAAATTGAAGAAACGCAACTCAATACCTAATCGTATAAACCAAAATAAAGTTCTTCCTTACGTACTAGATACATCTAGACTTATTAAAAGATCTTTAAAATCTTCAATCTTATTCCGCCCAAACTTACTCTCTTTGAAAAAGTTTACATAAATGGACTACTTATTGACGAAGGTGCTTTCTAGCTTATATTGATCCTCAAACTGCTTGAAAGCTTTCACACTTCAAAACTCTCAATATGTCAAATTCCATTAAGAGTTTTTATTGTATAAAGTTTGTTATAAGTATACCCAAACCCTCCGCCCCCTAGTACTATGAGCACGTTTTCCCTGCATTTCAGAACCGAGAAATAGTTAAAGCTTATTAAACCTTCCACTGCCTTCTTGACTTTAAAGCCGGTCATTGAACCTTGATCAAGTGTACTTATATATCATCGATAGCTCAACAGACCAGCAGCGCATAAGCTTTGTTTGGTAGTGAGCTTGAGGCCATAATGTGGTGATAAGCAACCGCAAACCGACATATTCTTATCACTCCGTGGTGAGTCAGACGAGTTGGTATATTAAAATATATTCACAAAGTATATTTTGTAATGTAGGCTTTTTATTTTGAGTCAAATTATGCTTGCTACGAAGTTTGCAACACCCAGGAGGAAACGCTGAAAACCTTAAAAAAATATATATACATTGTGACAAAAAAGTACCCGAAAATGTATTTATGCCAACGATTTTTCCAGTCCTCGAAACAGTTTTAAAAGCACTTTTTGGGATGGCCTTCAGCTCCTTCAGCGAATTTTATTTTATATCTTCGATCGACTGAAAATGGGTGCCACGATGTGACAATTTTCGTTGGGGAAACAGGGAAAAATCACGCGGAGCAAAATCTAGTGAATACTGTTGTTGATGGATGGTCATCATTGCAAGTGTCACTCTGGCTTTAAATTCGGTCACAATCGTGGTTCGATGCTTCTCACGCAAACGCCTCAATACGGTCAAATAGAACTCCTTATTGATCATCTGTCGCTCCGCAACAAACTCATGATGCATCAAACCATGAATATGAAAAAAAAAATAATGAGAATCATCTTAATTTTTTTTTTGCACGAGTTCTTTTTGAAAAAAATAAAAAATCAGCTTTCTCGGTACAAGTCGCGCAAGAACGAGTTTCACACCCAAAATATTCACCAAAATCATTCGAACGGAATAGCGAGAGTTGTCGAGCTCTCTTGCCATATCTCTCACTTTTTTAATATTTTCATCAGTTGAAGTGGTCGCACGCCGTCCAGAACAAGGCATGTCTTCAACACAATCCATGCCAATCCATGCAACATGACCGATAAAAGCACTTGTATGAAATCTCTTATATACGTCGATGCACTCGAAGTTAACGTTTTCTTCTAGTTAAGACTGAATTTGCTTGAGATTCGTGAGTTTTGTGGTCTGAAACAGTTTCAGTTCTCTCTTTTAGCATTTATTTATGAAATTTATTTTATTTATTTACGAGYTTTTATATAACTTTACTCATATGCATTCAAAAGTATTTGTGAACCTTGGCTACTGTATCTGCCAACGTCATCTTCTTTTGTCCCCATCAAGTGGCTGCACATATACCCACTTAGCGCTCACTTGCCTTTATAACTATTCACCAAACAACAATAACTAATATGTATATGTTTATAAAATGTACATATCTATATCTATATATATATAATAAATTTAAATTTAGACTTGCATATATGTTTGCTTATATGTGTGCAACTTGGACATTCAATGCCCACTTGAGACTGGTTTCCTTCGTCGCCATTCAATCTGCACAGCGTCGCTAAATCGGGTTTCTTCAAGCGGTCTATGGCGTTCGTTTGCTCCACTTGAGTTTGTCAAGTGTTTGTGGCACTGTCAATTATTGCCGTGTGTTTCTGCAGTTGAATACACGAGCAGCTGAACAGTGGTAAGAGCAGAAGAATGCTGAAATTATAAGTGGCGACGAAAGAAAAGCAAGAAAAAAGTGAAAGAGTGCAGTGAGTTTGTGAAAAAGAAGGCTCAGCACAAACAATGTGGAGTAAATGAGGGAAAGAACTTCATTTTGTTGTTGGATTTTTTCTCACAGCGGCTTGTAATTACTTCATTTATATGGCAGGCTGTGTTGTTGCTGCTATTGACATTGTTGTTAGCCAGCTGTGACCGGTGACTAAATTATTCGGGCACTTGAAATTACTGCGGAGCAAAAAGAAAATGCGTGAAAATAAATGTAAAACGAAAGCAAGTGAGACACTAAATATTTTAGGGAGAAGGCAGCAAATAATTAAAATTGCAAAAGGTAGCAGTGGCAGTGACAGAGCGAAAAACAAAATTATAATGTTCAAGTGCTGCGCAATTACCGTAAAAATAATATTGTTTTAGGGCAAATGAAGTTGTGCAGGTACTGTTATATGCAGACTGATATATTTTTGTTTTCATTTCTCAGAGAGAATTGTAATATAAATTTGGTTTCCTCATCCTAAAAAATATCAAAACAGAATGAAAAAATAATATATTTTGCAGCGAAGTGTTTATTTACATACATTAAAATAAGCTTCCGTCAAATTAGTGAGTAAACAAAAGTTGTCAGCTCAACTTTGTGCTTAAATATTTATAGTAAAGAGAGCAAAATTTTTTTTCTCAAAAAAAATTTTCGATGTGTATGCAAGTAGATATCAGTTTTGAGAAAAAAAAAGACCAAAAAAAGAATAAGACCAACATGTTATTGACAAATACCAATTTTCCCACAAGAACTTGATTCCGATCGGGCACTTTGTATGACAGCTATATGCTATAGTGAACCGATTTGAACGATTTATTCGTATATTGCACCATTATCCCAGACGATATATCATCTATCTCGCGAAATGAAAAAGCTCTCCATACAAGCACTTGATATCGATCCTTCAGTATGTATGGCAGCTATGTACTTTAATGGTCCGATATCAGTGATTCGGACAAATGCAGCTGCGTATTCTTTCGAAAAAATTAACGTGTGCAAAAGTACAGATCAATATCTCAAAAGTCGAGGGACTAGTTCGCGTATACTATATACGCAGAAACGGACAGACCATTGTACGACGACCCGCTCTTGTTCGTCTGCAGGATCTTTTTGGCCTATATAGAACTCAAGCAGTCATTTGCCGTGTCAAATTTGAAGGGTGAAGGGTGTATAGGTAATATCCAGACTTAGTTTGAAACATTTCAGTTTGTACCAATAAGGAGAGTCGTCTGACAAAAACTGTCAGGAACTTACTGTGTCAGAAGGATCTTAAAGCTTATATGTAGGTATACATCGTTTAGGATCGAGACAGACATTACACTCATATGCTTTTGTCCGGCCCTCTCTACAGCTCGACTTAGATATCTAGTATAGAGTAGTTCTAGGGGTTGGATGAAGTATCAGAATTAGTTGTCAAGACTGTATTCAACTTCATGAAAATACCGGAATGATTGGATGCACAGAATCCAGCAGGAGCTGGAGGAAAGAACAGAATGTGAAAATAGAAAAGTACTGTTTGCAAACTTCAATATAGATAGCCTGGTGAGTTACTACAGCAACGTAGAAATCTGAAACCGTTTGAACAGGACGCTTTTCTGTTTAAGGTGTTCACCTAAAATTACCGTTTCTGTTGTCCTTGTAGTGGCCGAAAACATTGGAGGAATGCTGACGGTTTGACAGATAAAAATTTAGGTACGTTCCGGTTACGTAGACCCAACTGTTACAGGAACTGTTTTCCGAGCCTAACGCATTGTTAATTAGAAACAGTTAAAGCCTGTTGTAACTGTCTATGAATTTTTGGCAATTTTTCCGTGGAAGCAAACATTTATAATTTCATTTTGGGCAAAAATTGCTTAAAAAACTGCGAAGATTTATAAAAACAGGTTTATTCTGATAAAAAGTTGACGGCATCCTTACGCGATATTCTTAGACACTTCCTTGAGCCTCTATCGTAATCCAATCCGTTGCTTTTATGGTTTTCCCATGGACGAGTTTATAGTGATTCCTTTTTTTCCGGTACAAAAATATAAAAATAGTTCGAAAATTGTCGGTATCTTGAAGTGTAACATTTAATCCCGAAATTTCGTGATTTATCTAATTTTCCTTACTAACGATACAAAACTGTGAACAAATTATTAATGTTATCAAGTTTTCATATCACTCATTTTCATTCGCGATTAAAAAAATTGAGAAAAGTATCGGGATCCCGAACTTGCAATTTTTAATCCCGATATTTCGGGACTCGTATCGTTTTATGTTTAGCGGTATAAAAATAACGAAAATTATCTGAATCCCGAACTTGTAATATTTTATCCCGAAATTTCGGGATTCATATCTTTTACTAAAATTACTGCTAGACAAACCTTACAACACATTTGATTTATTTATCATTAATTTTTTTATGCGTACACTTTCATTCGGGATTTCATCGAATCATAATAAAAACTCCAATATCATAACACTAACCTCACATTAAATTAAAAATTCCTTATCAGCGATGAAAGCAATAACTTTTTGATTAATTTTTAATTAGCTGATATGACGATAAAGTTGTCAAGCAACTCTGCAACAATCAAACATGCAGCAGCGCCACCACAATCCAATAAAATATCGAAGCAGTTAAAATGAAATCGACAAATAAAGGAAAATATAGCAAAAATGCAGAGTCAATTATTGTGTACCGGTTCTGATCGCGATATGCATCAAGTGATAAGTATATGAAATGAAAGAAAATAGAAATAAATTCAACAGTGATGCGCAGATAAAATGAACGGCAGGCCAGCACATGCACAGCATGCGGATGTTACAACCAGAGCGGGTGCGCAGGCGCGCGTCACCAACTGAGACGGGCTTCCTTTTCATGCTGCAAAACCTGCCACAGCTTGATTTCATGATATTTATACTTTCGCATTTCAAAGCAGTGATTTCCAAGCGCTATTTGCTTGCCATCAAATGCTGCCTGCAACATCACTTTCCTGTAAACTGCGCTGATATGGGGCGCGCGCTAATTAATTTCTAACCTGCTGCGCTTTATTTTTGTCGCCACTCGTTCGTGCTCATCCTGCCACATTTTAATAGCGCTTTAGCTACGTGCAACGCCCTTATGTTGCATATACTAAACATGTGAGTTACACATTTGCACGGTTGCAAACGCTACGCACTCAAGTGAGCCGTAACCATTTACAAGCCACATTTGTTATACATAAACAGCCACGTTCATTCCTGCCACTTGTGGCATGTGTTTTCCATCTACTGCTGTCAAGCCAAGGTGTCTTCACTTTAATTGCATGATTGTTGCAAGACAAGTTTTGCGAACTTGTGCGGCTGGTTATCTACTATAATGCCGGGCTCATCACTGTCACTATCGTCGGCTGATCGCTGCGTTGGTTGGCTGGTTCGTTGGTTTATTATTGACATCGTGATGTCATTGTTGTTGCTAGCGCAAAGGGCTGGCGTAAGTGAGGCAGGCGTTTGAATATTTTAAGAATGTCGCAGTCGCACAACGTTGTCAAGGCGAAAATCGTTTTAGATGTACCACCTAAACAGTTGGTGGACATATTATTAGGAACAAATTTTTGCGACTGGATTGTATTTGACTTTGTAGTATTTAGTCATGCAAATATTACTCAAAAGACAGTTCTGTGTTTAAAAGAATAAGTCAAAGGTGGCATCAAGGCCAACATAACCTAGTTTATCTAACAAATTGAAGCTTATTTCTGCAATAGAGTCTTCGGTACTTGAGTTACTCGGAATCATATGGCAGTGGTAAGCGTTAAAAGCTGGATATTGCACGTTTTACATAAGGTTCTAATCTGTATTTGATTTACTTAAGAATTAACCGAGTACCGCCCGAATAAACCCGAACCCGACAAATATATAGTACAACAACATCGTACGGCAGGCATGGTATCAAATTGTTTATTATTAAACGTTCTGTATAAGATTAGAACTGTATTTGCTTTACTTAATATCGAGCCGAACTCTCTCCGAACCCATACGAACATTTCTAAAGACAAATAGTAATGGATACTCGCGAAAAAATTATATAATAGTGTCAAACAGCTTGATATTAAGCGTACTGCATAAGACTAGAACTGTATTTCATGTACTCAATATCGACTAGGACCCTTTTGGAACAAATCCGAGCATTTCTAAAGACAAAAGCGTATAAATTCTCTTCTGATTTAGTGAGTTTGGAGAAGTGACCCGTTGGCAGTGGCAAATACATTCAGGATTTTAATTTCAAATTGCATCAGAGATACGATTTTAATCGTGGAGTTTTCCGAGTCATAGATCTTGAGTTGAAACACAAAAAAAAAAAAAAACAAAATTTGTAGAAAAATAATTTCCGAGTTGTAAGTACATAGCGCTCTACACAGATGCGACACAGATTGTTCGATATACAGAGCCTCTAAGTCAATGTAACCCAGTTCGTATATCAATATATTTTGCGGTGGAGTCTTCGGTCTTTGAGTTACTTCTAACCGTACTTCAGTGATTTACGAAATAACTGAGATTAGAAGTGTATTTGATTTATTCATAAGCAAACCGATGCCACTCCGAACAATCTACAGACAAAAGAGAATATATACTTGCAATGTTTACAGAATCTTTTTAATGAGTTTCGAGAAATAAACCGCTGACTGCGGCAAAACAAATTGATTTATTCTGACTTCAAATGGCTCAACAGCGTGTCCGAGGTTGGAATTCTGATTTCAAATTACGTCTTTTGTAAAAATGTTTGATGAAGAAATTTTTGGTGCGTAAATTTATCAAAGAACACTAACCAAGACACCCAGAGTGCATAACTGACTTCTCATAAAAACATCAAACTTTGAAAAATATCTTGCAACTTATAATTCTCCATTCTTAATAATAAAGAGAGAGAGAGAGAGATAGAGAGAGAGAGAGATGCTAGAATACCGCCTCTGCTTCTGTTAGCCTTTTCTTTCTAGTAGCTTAGCAGTTCTAGGGACTGAGTAAAGTATCAGAATTAGATACCAGGACTCTATTCAACTTCGTAAAAAGCGTTAACATCCTGCTCGACCTAAACTTCGCCTCGCGCGAGTATTAAACTGAACCTGCAACTGGCAATACAAAAGACCTATAGGTCTATGTATGGCGCAACAGCCAGTCAATATAATCTGACTTAACCAATAGGTCTCCAATTTTCTGATCGTAGCAAGTCGTAGAACACAAATATGAGAAATACCTGAAGGAAAAATCCGGTTGAGGATTATATATATTTGTAATACTTTTTACTGTTTACTGTTTAATGGCAGTTTTCTTAAGATTGAGTTCCTCTAGTGTACTACCATTTTCCCCCGAACACAGATTTATTTCCCTAGGGACTTTTTTGTTGTATTCTTTTTCTGTTGTATACTTTTTTCTCTATTATTATTTTCTACTTTTTTCTCTTCACTTTCGCAGTTGTAAGCCAATGGCTTGCGCTTATACCTTTTTCCCTCTCGAAGCTGTTGGCTTGTGCTTATATAATACTTCCTCGTATATAATTTTTATCACATGTTTGCACCCATATCTTCTTCTGATTCCTAGTTCTGATTTTTCTCTGTTGGATTTATTTATTTTTTATGACTCTTCATCCTCGCCCCTCCTGCACTTGGAGCTAAGCAACTAAAGCTCGTTTTCTATTTTACTTGACATATTTTTCCGACTATTTCCTATTATTTTACTGCACTTTCCTTCAGACATTCATTCTGCTGCGTCAGCTTGGCCAATAATTGGTATATTTTGTGGCAACAGCGTTGTGTTTTTGCAGTGCTGAGCTGAGTAGTTGTAGCTGCCTTGAACTCACTGCCAGTGATGGCGCGGTCGTAGCGAATGGAGTTGTCATTGCTAGCCGCACGCGGTCTAGCAATATTTTTCTATATAAAAATATATATCTGTATATAGTTACATATATAAATATATATACAAATATACAGTAGTACCAAGGAACCTTCTGCGTTTGCAACACTCCGATTGCAACGCATGCTTACAACCAGCAAGAATTTCGCTTTGACTTTCAACACACCCAAGCGTATGCGCTTTGAGTTCTTCTGTCGCTGCTTTCTGCTCGATTTAATACAAAAGCGAATTGGCTGCCAACCAACCGTACTACCGAGTGGTCAGCCGCTGCTCGACCAGCGAGGCATGCGTCTGTAAAGTTTTCCCGTCCATATACCCGGAACATGCTTAAATCATCATTTATGTCTTGCAGGTTTTCCAACTGCATTTCTAATTGAATATTTTCAACATTTCATGTTTTTTTTTTCTTTTAATCTCGTCGTATTTCCTCCTTTCATTTTAATACCACTTTTAATTTCTCGTCACCGCACTATTTCATTTGGATTTCTTGCACCATTTACCGCTTTTTCACCGCGCCTGGAACGCGTCGCTTGGGCAATTAGTTGTGGCGTGGCTGAAGCTTCTTGGTTCGTGGATTTTGTGGTTCGGCAGTGTAAAACTCAGTCCAGCATTTGTAGACATGTGTACCTGCATAGTTTTGCTTTTCTTCGGTTGTGGGTTTACACGTTCTATGTAATAAACCTGACAGGCAATTAATTAAGGTATTAAATGAAAATGATGAGAAATGAAAATAAAACCAAGTCAGCGTGTTTTATGTGGCGTAAAAGCATTGAAGGCTGGTAGAATTCGCTGTGAAGATAACAGGCGCTGACAAACAGCATAATTTATCAAGCTTTTGAAATATTTTTAAACAAAAAATAAAATCAATAGCTGTGAGACTTATACCAGGTGAAAGCCCATATAAAATACTTCTATATATATGTTGAAATCCACAAGCTTTTATAAAAGTTCGAATTCCAAAGCTTTCATATATTACGTCTAGTTTTTTCTACAATCTCAAAATTGTAATACACTCGTTGATTCTGCAGCAAAAATTTTAACTATACATAAATATATGTATTTATGTCAAATAACACGTTATATTCACTTGGTTTCTATAATAATAATATTTTATAGCGCAAAAATTGAAGTAAGGTCCCCACAAGCTCCGATGAAAGCTTCACATGTATATGAGTATTGTACCGTGAAACTAATTTTACTCCCGTCTATTAATCTCTTTTTTCGAAAGCTTTCAAGGAATCTTATAGCTACAAAAGTTTTTGAATTTGTCGAAAGCTGCCATGAAAGCTCTTAAATTATATTCATTTAGTTTCCWTGTATAATAATAATATTTTGTAGTGCATAATTTAAAACAAAGGCCACAAAAGCTCCCACGTAAGCGTTACGTGTATATTTTATTGTGAAACTAATTTTTATACAGCTCAAGCTTTACACTAAGCTTTAATAAAATTTTTATAGATAGAAAGTTTTTTTTTTGCCGAAGCTGCTTTGAAAGCTCTGAAACTTCACAAATATATTTTAGTGGGAAACTAACTTTTATACTGAGCAATTAATCTCTTTATTCGAAAGCTTTCACATAATCTAATAGCTACAAATGCTTTTTTACATGTCAAAAGCTGCTATTAAAGCTTTTTAATTCTATTCATTTGGCTCTTACGATTAAGAATAATATTTTATAGTGCAAAAATTTAAGCAAAGACCCCAAAAGCTCCGCTGAAAGCTTTAGATGTATATTTTACTGTGAAAGTAATATTTATACAGGTCAAGTAATGATATATTTTGATAAAATTTTTATATACAGAAAGTTGTTTTTTACATGTCGAAAGCTGCTCTTAAAGTCTATTTCTAATAAAATTTGTTTTGTCTTATTTTATTTGAATACATAATATTTTGATCATCAATCGTAGTATCAATAGTTTCAATGTAAATAAACATTTATTGTTAAATTAAATCTTCTGTATGCGACTGTGTGTGTGTATCCAATATTTTTGCTTCACTTACTAAAGCTTACAGAAAAGATTTATGATTTTTTATTTATTGCACGTTTTCCTCTGAGAGCTTTTCTAAACTACTTATAATAAAATGTTGATTTGTCTTGTAAAATCTGTATTGAAAACAGAATATTTCAGAATCATTCGGTATAAAGAAATCAAAAGTTTCATTAAAAGCTCAAAACTCTACTTTTATTATGATAATTTTGAGTCATTTCATATATTACAATCCCACAAAGCTCCGATTGAGCTTTAAAGTTGTTGCATAGTTAAAAAATTAATACTTCTAAGCTCAGCGTGTTAAAAAAATTAATGTGAGAACTTTCAAAGTTTTTGAAAGCTTTTAAAGCTTCTCAATATTTTGAAATCACCGAAAGCCTCGACTATGCGTTCAAGTTGCACCATAGTTAAAAAATTAATAGTTCAAAACTTATTGCGTTAAATTTTTTTGGAAAACTCTCAAAGTTTTGAAAGCTCTTAAATTTTCTCAATATTTTACAATAACTCCTTAAGTTCGTCTGATCATGTGATGTAATCTATTGTAATATCTATATTGTTTTTATTTAAAGAATTTATCAATATGTCCAAAAATTAATCACTTACTGGCTATTGGTGGAAATGGTGAAAAATAAGCTTGTTCAAATATGAAATCGTCTGTTTCATCATCATAAACAGCTACCTGTATCTTGTCCACTCCTTTCATTTCTAAACCTTTTTATTTGACATAGTATTTTATAGTGACAAACTCGTAGACAGCTTCGCCAATTTTTTTGTAGTCTAATGAAGTTGGCTACTGAACTTTGAGCGCTTTTAAAAAGCTATCTAAAATAATTAAAAATTTGCCTTCGTCATTTGTCTAGTTTGATGAGCTTTTTAGAAATCTTAAAAAAATATACGAAACCTTAAACATCGTTCTTAATACTTGCTGTCGGCGGTAAACTATCATTAGTAAACTGAAGCCTGAATTAATAAGTCAGCTATTTTATGGCTACTAATCGATTTAAAATGTGTTATTTGTTGTTTCTTCAATTTGGAGAGAGGTTAAAGAACTATTTTTGTTACTTAAGAGATTAAGACAATTAAAACATATTAGTTTTAAGGAAATATTTTGATATATTGGATTAAAAATTATTTAATTAAATTAAAAGGGTATTACAGCGCTTTGAGCCCCTAAGTAAATATAAGTATATTTTTTACAACGGCCTGCACTTGTAACAGAACTTATGGCAGGAATAATTTTTTCTTATTTTCTTTTTAATTCGCAGCTATTTATCATTTATATCTGCATATAATGATATATGATATTTCACATATTTTATAAACGTACATATGTATGTGTATAATCTACATGCCATAAATATATGTACGTAACACATGTGCTTTTGTACAGCCAATTTTATTGCCATCCATCTTAAGGCCCCTACCATATTAGCCAGCAATCAACATTTCGTTGTTATGCTGCTCAATCATTTGATCTCGCCAACAGCTTGGGTTAATGATTGCGTATCAAATTTGCTGTAAATAGCTGCCAATTAATAGCCGATAGCCGTTGTGTTGCTAATTGTAATTGATATGTAAATCAAAATGTGCATATCATGCCACACAGCTCCAGCATTGACTACGTTTTATTTGCGGATGGAAAAAAATAAATAAAAAAGGAGGAAATAATAAAAAAAGGAAGAGAAAAGTAAATGTAAAGAAACAAAGTTTTAAAATGGAAAAGATAAAGTGAGCTCAGTAGAATATAAAAATATAAAAAAAACTTAAAACCCACATTGGTTTAAATTTCCGTTCAAATAGTGTTGCATGCCACTGAATTTCCTACAACATTTAGCGTTGCTTAAAAATTCCACCAAAAAGTGAATAAAAAAGAAAATAATACAATTCCTAAAATTACCGAAAAACTTCTAATGAACCCGCCAAAAATTTACAAAAAAAAAGACTCCTAAAATTCCTTCTCAACTAATCAACGCAAACTACCAAACCAGCTGTTGGTGGCCACAACTACAACGCTTGCAATCTTGAAACTCAATGGTTTATTTTTCAGCTCATTAACTGCGCACTTTCTTCTTCGCTTTTTTTTTTATTTGTGCAAACTACATTTCTGCTCCAAGCACACCTCCAACTCTTAGCTGCCTTTCTTCCTTGCCAGCCAGCCAGCCATTAGCTTAGCAGCCGCTTAAAAGCATTTGGTAAGCAATGCAGTTAAAAAGTTTGCCCAGAAAGCACGCACACAAACGCCAAGTGAGCTTAAGTTCTTTTCAATGCAATTTGCTTAATGAGCTGCAGCTTAAGTTACAGCTAAATTATAAAGGAAACTTTTCAGTGTTTTCTTTTGTAATTGTTGAAATAGTTAAGTTGGTTGGGGTTACATCTTTAAGGTGCTATCCGTTGCGTCAATCTTAACGTAAATTTAATATGAATGATGGAAACTTTTTGACGAAATTTTTTTTAATGATTTTTAATTATTCTTATTGATGATTAACAATGATAAAAATTTATTAAAAAATTTCCCGCCACAAATTTT
>NW_017537656.1:136419-166759 GCF_001853355.1 Bactrocera latifrons | reverse complement strand
TATACAATAAATAATAATTGAAAAATTATATTTTTAAGTATATAACTTTTCCAAATATTTTGTAATAATCAATTTCATTTCTATCCTTTTCAGGTAATTATGACATAAACCTTTTAACAATGGTGAGCTTTTCAATAACCTGTGTTCAGAATTCCTACCGGGTGCACACGAGGAACTGAACGCTTTTCAAACGGTGCTAATAAAAAATTTAATGTTTTTAGAGGGTTATGTACAGTTATAAAAAAGCAAATTTCCCAGAAATTTTTCTAAGAAAACTTTTTAAATTTATTGATCCAAAAAAGGAACAAATATTATGGTATTTTTTAAATGTAGTTTATCCGTAAGACTTAGTATTAGAAAAATATGTATTTCGAAAGGGACTACAGCTGGTCTCCGCGAACTCCTCTCAAAAAAAGTTCTGCGGTGACCACTATACCTCTGAACCGGATCACCTGAAATTCAAAAACCAAACATATTTCGTTAAAATAATGGTAAATCTAGTAACTAATCGAATGAGCAAAAAATGTTTTTCACAAAACAAACAAAACGATTTTTGACCAAATTCTGCCTTAAATTGTTTATAAGAAAAAAAAAATAAAATTCAAATTTAATGGAGTATTTCTATTATCATTCGAAAGAACATTCTTTGGCATTTATTTTTTGAAAATTATCACTTTCAAATATTCGTCACGGCTAGGTCTTAGACGGTCCGTCCGTTAAGTCCAATTTTCGATGACTCCTCGTTCAAGCATGTCGACTGGTTAAAGGCGTTTAGACACGAGTGATATATTTTAGACTTTACCATATACCCACAGGAAAAACTCTAACATTGTGACACCACACGAATTTGATGTCCAATCAACTGGGCCAAAGCTTGAACTTAACTTCTCAGCGAAGTGTTTTCTATATAAATCCATTGATTGATGCGATGTGCGGGAAGTGGCGCCATTTTGTTGAAACCAAACGTAGTCGAGATAACGAGCATTAATGCCAGGCGTGAAATAATCGCTCATGATGGCGCAATAATGGTCGATATTGACGCTTACGTTTTCCGAGCATAATTTTTGTAAAAACGTGTTCGATGTTTCCTCCGGCCCATAAACTACAACAGCCCGTTGTTTTTCCTATAAGAAATGGCAGCTCTTGAATCTCTTCAGGTTGCTCTTCGTCACAAATGCGTCAATTTTCTTCAGTTACCAGAGCCAGAAATGGGCCTTAACGCTAAACAAAATTTGACTCGAAATCGTTGGATCTTCTTAGCACTTTTCAAGAGCGATGTCGTTTGGAAAGGTCGAATACCTTCAGTTCTTACACAAACTATATTTTATACGTTTTCAATTTAAGAACTCGACGTAGAATGCGAAAAGTCGTTCCATACGTTATCACGATAATGAATGAAACATGCCTTCTCTTTGGGTACCATTTCCAAGCGCATTCTTTTTTTTTCAGAAGTATAGCAACTCTGTTAGTAATAAATACTTTACCACTCGTCTAATTGAAAGACATATGGTAATATTTCGATATGTTTTTCTTTTGTTACATTGTCATTAATTATTATTTTTGGCAAGGTGGCAACTTCGTTATACATTTTTTACCACATTTATAATGTACAAACAACTTCAATTTTTTTTAGTAACTATATGTTGTAGGTAACATTTCCAAGCACATTTAATCTATTTTGGTAAATATGGCAACTCTGTTAATAATAAATAATTTAATAATAACTTTATTTAAAGAAGTTGGGTATGACCACGAAATTTTATATGTTTTACTTTTGGTATATGTACTTTCATTAAATATAATTTTTCGCAAGGTGGCAACGCCAACATTTTTTTTTTTTAAACAAACTTATAAGTTTTGAGAAAATTATTGTTTTTTAATAATTACAATTGCTTAGGTAATTTCTTCAAACGCACAAAATTAATTTAATTAAATTGAAAAATTAATTTTCAAAAATGTGGCAGCTCATTTTGAAAATGAATGGTTTACTACTAATTTTATTTAATGGCACACAGTAATATTTTTATATTTAATTTTTTTTTTAATTTTGTAATGCGGTCATAAATAATTACTTTCAGCAATATGGCAACGCCATTATAATATTACATATATATATATTTTCTTACTCTGTAGATATCACGTTTTTCTGGTTTCTATTCTATTATTCTACATACTTATTTTATGAATATTTTTTTTAATGTGGCAACTCTACACATAATAAACATGAAAAACCACACTAAAAAAACACAGAGCACTTACCTAAAAATTTTTTATAGCAAATAAAGTAAATTACAAATACAAATCTATGCACCAACAACAAACACATACATACATATATACTTATATAGGAATGGCTAATGGCATAACATAAATTGAGCATTAAAAATGCATGCTCACAAAGAGTAAATACGCAACAACATAGGAAGACGATTCACCACAGCTAATGTGTGGCCTTAGTGCAACATCCGTTTGCCACCGAATAATCAAACAGCTAGTTAGGAGCTTTATCGACGGCAACAACAACAACAGTAGCATACGGTTTATGCTGGTGTCCTCAATTGCATTTCGGCTACTGTTCGATGCAATCAACAAACCGCAACAACAACATCACTGCTAAATATAACAACAAAAACATCACTGCTAAATACAACAACATCAGCAACACCAGTAAACACAACAGAAATCGGCAAGTGTAAAGGTGAAAGAAACGGCGCGGCGGTCCGGCGAACGCCTAGTAAATTCTGTCGAGCGACGACAGACAGCAGGGCGTGGCGGGGGGTGTTGTTGGGTGCGAACAATCGGCTTATGAGCTCAAGTGGCATTTGTGCTTTTGCTGCGAAAATTATCAGCACGTCATTTAGTTGCTGTTGCATGCCACAACTAACACTGTTGTTGTTGTGTTGCATTTATTGTTGTTGTTGTTGTATTTATGGCTTGTTATGCGTAGTTATTATTGCGACAACAACTACTGTTGCCATAGCAATTTGCGGTTGTTTATTTGCCTCTTTGACTGTTGTTGTGGCATTGTCATTGTTTGTGTTGTTTGCTTGTTGTCTGCTGATTGTCCGCGCAACGTACGGTCACTCAGTGGCGCACACATACACACGCTACACGTGTGTCTTATGGCTGTTGCACGTTCGAATTTGCATTTGCTGCTTAAAACTTTCGGCTTTTGAACGTTGCTGCTGTTGTTGTTGTGTCTTTATTGCCGCTTTTTAGACATTTTCGTTGTTTTGTTGTTGTTGTGCTTTATTGCTGATTGTGCTCATTGTTATATGTTATGCAAAGTCACAAAATTATGATGATATACGGCAGCGCAACGCTGTCGCCATCCACTTCCTGTTGCCACATTTGGCGCATTGCTTGTTGCAGCTGCAAGATAAGCACTTTGGAAACACAAATGTACGCTGGCGGGGCATTCCAAATGAGTGGATACTGCTGGTATGTAGTTTTGGAAATTTTTCGTTTAGTTCTGGATGGAACTACAGCCCTCTTCGTAGAGGACCATTTCATGAATCTAGTTTTTCTAGATATTGATGATTTCTCGACTTAACTTACTGATAACTTGTTAGATTTTTGCCTGAATAAACAAGCGTTAGACACAAAACCTCCCATAGATCCATTTCTCCAAAATGTTGTTAGTCTTATCTTACGAGCCTCTGTATATTTGTGTCTGAAGGGCCCGATTCCTACATGTATCCTTCACCTATTCTATATCTACAACAACGCCAAATAAATGACCTTTAACAGTCACTCATAGTAGCTTCGATTTGTCCATTTCATGTACTCTAAGCGGCTGTCAACAACGTTTACCATATTTGTTGAGCCAAGTTTAATGACACTAAAGTCCAATTTCCGTCGACAGGTCGTATGTGAATTTCCCGAACTAAAGATCTATTATGTTTAATCCAAAGATCGTCCAAGTTCCTGTCTTCATTTTCCAATTATAAATCAACGTAAGATCACTGGTCATACCGCTGTAGCACTCTCTGCTAACCCCAATTGTATTTTCAAAGAAAATTTCAAGTCAAAATCAATGATATCATCTCCTCAAAGCAAGTTTCATTTCAAAATACTTACGTGTGAAGTTCTACGCACTTTGGAGCCTTTAACTGGTTAGCATACATCTTTGATGCCGATTCGAAAATGTTCCAATAAAACTGCGATACGTAAATATCATCAAAAGGATCCAGAATCTTTCCAACTACGCTTAATTTCTGCTCTTGGTCTTCTCATTGTCAAAACAGGGGAGTATCGGATGCGATCGAAGGATTTGTTACATTAGCTCTTCGGCAATGTATATACTCAAAATACTCATAGCATTGATCCGAAATCTATGCATCTGACTTGAACAGATATTTTTGCTTGTGTTACAGATCGACGAAGCTTACCACAAACAAGATATACAAAATGAAAAAAAAAATGGTATGTTGCTAGATTGGTAGAAAACACAGCATCTCGCCAAATTTTTGATTGGATATACCTTCTGAGCGACGAAGAATTGGACGACCTAAACTGGATGCTACGATACAGAACATACAGACCGAGCGAAGCAAAACCGGCACCCGGTTGTAGTAACAACTTAATAATGATAAACCCTGCGAATTTCTCTCTACTTGACTACAGTCAAGTGAAGATCCAATTAACCTAGTACTTAAAAAGTTTAGATCTGTCGGTTTTTCTGAGCACCAGCCATCTGCAGTTGAGTTTCTTTCATTTCAAATCCTTAATGACATAATAGCTAGAGTTTGAGTTTGATACAAGTTGCTTCTCACGTATTTTATCTCTTCTAGTAAGGTTAAAATGGATGAAGTGAGCTAAACAGCTTTCTGATAGTTCGATTCCAACCATTCTCCACATTCCCTAATTGTTTAACATTATCACCGCTTAAATGGCCTGGCAGATCATTACTCCATAGCCAAGGCTCTAATTTTGAGTGGGTGTTGAGTTATGTTACCACTCTCGACTAAGCTTCCGATGTTTGTTGCTATTAAGGATCCTTTTAGCTTGAAAAAATCTCCTAAACTTCTTTGCTTCATTTCAAAATGGCTTGACCTAGCAGGTCACTTCATTTGTCGTATGAAACCAGAATGCTGATCAGAAATTAATAGTGAAGTTAAGCCAAAACACCAAGGTTGGGTGAGATTAAGTTTAGAGGTCGATCCTAACAACAATTTCAATTGCACAGCTTAGAACGCCGCTACGTTGCGTTAACTAAAATTCCTAAATAAAGGATCATAGAACACTTAAAAATCGTTTTGAACTCTGTTGAGATGGCTAATGGCAGTTTCTGCTATGTCTCTTCGTTCACCAAAGTTAAAACTGCATGGATGTCTCAGTCTATCAAGCACTGCATAATGAAAGAGAAGTGCCTGTATGTTTGCACCCTTCCATCCTCCATACGACTTTGACAACTTGCCTGTCAGGATTTTTAGCTGTAACCGGATGCATGCGCATTGGACAATGTCCAGTAAAAACCACTATGTTTGTGGGAAAAGGAACTTTGCTAAGGGAAAGTAGTTCAGTAGATCTCCAGTAGTCTACTCTATACAAAAAAGGATATTGTAGCCACACTGGAGCGGGTTATTGACCATCGTCTTAAGCTTAAATGAGATCCATAGGTCCAGAGCTATAACGCAAAATGCTAATGAAGATCCAACTCGATGCCATTCCAATGTGGGCGAGGAAATGGGTCTAAGCGGACAGTTACCGCTCTGCAGGCCGCTTTCTCACAAACTGTGCGACTGATTCGCGTATATTGAGACAGACGGGCCTGGAGTTCCCCCACTTAAATAAATACTAGATATTGTATCTCCTACTCCCTCATGTGCCTATGCGCACAATAACAACTCACGTGGCTCATTGTTGTTGTTACTTAGGCAAAGTAATTGTAAATGTCTTTATAGCTGCATGTTTATTGTTGTTGTTATTATTTTTTATGTCTGTTTCAGCTGCGTGAGCTTTTGTTTGCCTTCCTATGCCATGCTATCTGTGGTCACTTGGACATTTTAATGTCCCCCAAAGCGCATGTTGCATGTTGCAGCCACAAAAATGTACAAGCAAAAGTGCGTATGTACAAATGTATGTTTGAACACATGTGTGCTTAGCTGCATATAAAGTCTGCGCACACAAATATGATTACCGACATTATGGCTTTGGCCAAATTTGCAAGCATTGCTCAAATGGCATGCCATAAAATATGGAAAACTTTGAAGCGTTTGCTTGAATTTGAATTTGCGATAGACCAACAACTATGTATTTCCCAGCCACATTTGTGGCGTTTATGATTGATCAGCTAGCGTTTGCTGTAAACTTCAAGCACGCTTAGAGCTTCTCCGTTTCCACTAACGGCAACCGACTGGCTTCTGTGTCACCTCTCTGGGGTTTCAAATATCGCTTGCTGCCACATGCCATGCAGCGGTTGTGTGGAATCACTCAACGCTTGTCTATATTTAATTGTTGCGACTGCGTAGTAGCATGCAACCATGTTAATGGCTTTTGTGGCAAGCGCGCTGCTTTTACACTTTTCAGTCTCTTAGCCAAAAACTATTTGCCTCAGTTCACATTTATGGTTGCGTTGTGTTGTATGCTCACATTCATTTTTGTAAATGGTGGTACCTACTCACCGACATATTTGCACTTGGACAAATATGCAGTTAACATTTGTCCCTTGGGGGCCCAGACAGCCAACGCCAATCATTGCAGGCGTTAAGCGTCTAGATAGTTGTTTTTCAGTAGCGTGTTTGTGTTTCGTTTATGGATTTATTGGCATGCAGCGATTTGTTGCACAAACGAGTTGTGCGGTACGTAGCTTTTGCATCAAAAACAACAATTTGGAAATTCGAAATTTGGGTTGAAGTAGTTGGTAGTTCATTAGTATAATACAATTGTCTTCTGAGGTCTAAAGATGTTGCTTCTAAGCTTTCTGTCAGAAATTTGGTTCCATCAGCCAATATTTCGCACACACAAGCAAACTAGTAGCATTCCACGTAAAAGTCTTGTAAATTTCACATATAGTATGTTCGTGATTAAGCTAGTTTCTTTGCCGACGAAAAATGTCTTTTATGTTACCTTTTATATCTCAGGATTTGGCAACACTAGTGTTGCAATCTGGCAACGCATAACTTTTTTTGCAAAGTTTGACTTTTTTGATGCTATACGTAATCGAAACATTTCACATACAAGCCTTATTTGTGTTATTTACAGTAACTTAAAATATTCTGCTCGATCCAAAAATGGGATTTAATGTCGAACATTTTCACGTGATTATTTTTTACAAATTTCGACGTGGACTAACTCCTCAAGGGTGCTTCGAAGAGCTTAATTTGGTATTTGGCGATGATGCTTCATCAAGAACTGGTGATTTCCGATGGTATAGTGAATTCAATCGAGGTCGTAGATCACTCCAAGGCAAATTTTCGGCAGGTAGTTGAAAATCAGTTGTTGTCCCGGAAACTAAGTATATATGCCATACCAAACTGATATTATGTATATTATGGGTTGGTTCCCACACAAATTGTCAATCGCTCAAAAAAAAGGCTCATATCGATTATCCGAGGAAAATGTAAAAAAAAAAAACACAATAACGGTGCTGCAAAAATAAATAAAAATAGTTTGAAGATCGACCACTAAGAAGTAGTCGATACTTGATTGTTTCATTGATGACAATCTGACTTGAAATATATTACTAGTTATATAAACGGATCCTCAAAATCTCACTACAATATATGAGGTTTTAAAAGATTATAATTCAATAAAGTAGGTTTAATTTTAATGACAGGCCGCATGGAAATGTATCTACCTAACGGCTAGCACTAATTTGTAACAGGAATCCTCCTGTTTTTCTCCTTCTCCTTTTTCTCTCTTTGAGTTTAGCAGAAATACGGTCCTCGAGGAAACTTTAGAAGTTTTAGTTGGCTGTTTTCTAACTGATTAAGATACACAGTTTCTTTTTAGAATTCCTATAAATACTGATTTTATTATACATGTATAGTATAGATTCATTTGTAAATCATTGGCTCTTTAGCAAAGGTCAAGAGTTTCAATCCTGTGAAATATCTTCTAATTTAGATTTCTGATTGTCACAATTGTCATAAATGAATTTTTGAGGAATTGATAGCAAAAATAATTTGAGAATGTGAGAGAGCTTAAAACTTTGAGAGAAAAAAGTAAAAGAGATAGAGTAAAGAATTTTCTGAAATTAAGAAAATAAAAGTGAAGGGATTAGAGAGAAAGCAAAAGAAAGATAAAGAAATGCATTTTGAGGATTTGATGAATGAGATGTGAAGGAGTCAGAGAGAAGGGGAGATAAGGAGAGAGAGAGATAAATAGATATAAACTAAACGATATTGTATTCTGAAATTAGAGCCGCTGTGTGGCTTCATTTTACCCGAAAACCCCTACCTAGTATTGGGCAATGCTACAAAGTTTGTTTCTAAAGTAAAAGGAAATACTGTGAGATTTTTACGATATTTCTACTCTGAACGGAGTATATTCAGTTTGCCAAAAACTTTGTAACACACAAAAGGAAACGTGGGATACCCCATAATTTATATATGTTTAAGTGATCAGAGCGACGAGCTGAGTAGATTAAGCCATGTTCGTTTGTCTGTCTGTTTATCTGATCACCAATCTATGTATACATGAATTAGTCTCTTAGTTTTTGAGCTGCGTGTCTAAAATTTTGCACACGTCCTATTCTTCTCATGAAGCTGCTCATTTGATGAAACCGCCGTTGTAGAGCCACTATAGCATTTAGCTGTCAAACAAACTGATAGATCGAAATCAAGTCCTTGGTTGGGGAGTATATTTATTTGAAAAGGTATTTCATATAGATTATTGAGCAAAGCAACTGTATAACCTATAAAACGAACGATCGAAATCCATGAAAATTCCAATATGGAAAACTCTTTTATGTGGCAACGGATCTTTACGAAATTTGGCATGGATTATTATCCAAGAAAACGGTACAACCGAAGGTTACATACAGATCGGACCACCAAAGCATATATCCACCATACAAACTGACTGATCAAAAGCAAGATGAAGATCTTTTTATATCAGAAATGAGAGTATTATATCTTCAGTTAATGATCTTTTGTTTTCGTATTATATTTACTACAGTATTTCACTACAAAGATCGTGGTATGAAATGAGTGCGCTCTAAAGTTCTAAAGCATCTGTGGAAACTCAAATTTTATACTTAAAATTCAAATATTTATAACTCCTTTTTCCACAGTGAACTTCTGCGCTGATTTGTTTTTATATAAGTCATATAATAGTCAATCCCACATAATTTAAATAAATAAGTCGGAATATGAATATTTACCCACTTATTTTTCAATGTGCGGCCACGCGATATCCAATTGTTTTCCCTCAAAGTTATAACTCCAAAAAATATGCTAGTAATTTTTCAACAATTTAACTGAGATTACAGTGATATTACAGCAAAGCAAATAGAGATTTATGTTGCATGCGGGTGGCATTCGTTTTCATAGCTCAACATGTAGAGTCACTAACCAAATCCGCACTGCCGCAGCGGAGCAAAGGATAAACAATTTGATGAATGTGTCCACTGGCTGACCCTTAACATGCCATAAATGAAGTTACGAAGGCGCTACGTGGTAGTCAAGTGTATATATGTATATACATTATATATATGTTTCATGCATGTTAGTTATGTTTATGCATCTATGTGCTGCTCGCTCCCATTTAGGTGCCACATTCACGCCCACTCAGCCACACAGTAGCCATAATTATTTTGTACGCTTGCACGCCTCCGCCTACTTTTGACGCTATTCATGAGGGCTTATCTCGCATAAAATGTATATATGTACACATGTACAGATATATATATATATATAGATATATATTTATAGATTGTATACTTACGCATACAGAGCTTCTGAACTTACCCATTTGTAGTGGACTTCACATAAACATATTTTTGCTGGCAACTTCCAAGCCTTTACCATACTCACTGAACGTCCATATATATATTTAGTTACGTAGCATATTTACATATATATATATATATATATATATCTGTCTGTATATCTGTTTGCCTACATATAAGCTCGCACTCATCCTCAAGTGCCGCAGCATACCTCAATTATTTACCTTGCGCTCCGGCTGGTCGAGTCACAGCTGCGCGTTCACCATGCGGCATATATGTATGTATATGCCCCTTTTTGTCTCCACATAAGTCATACCACCGTGCCACGCCGCTTGTTGGCTACTAGTGTTTACAGCATCAACATTATTCATATTTCAGCAACGCGGCTTAACTGCTAGCAATTGTTGCTGCCGCTGTTGACCGCATGGAGGAGCCGGTGCGTGTGTGTGCTTGGTGGGATAGGTCAAATGGACAGGTCGTGCTGCCACTAGTTGGCAGCTAGTGGCCACAGGCCGCTGTGTGCGCTGGCAGTCAAGATATGTCAGCACGCACAGATGGCTGCCACAGATTGTGAGCGAGTTGATGCTTTGTTTCCACTTGTGCGGACTGAATGTGGCGACTGAGAGGTCGCTACTTTGTGTGAGTGTGTATATGTTGTAAGAATTTAAAGCATTTTAGAGTGTTTGGCTGGATTTAAGCAGTTAATAAATGGTAGTGACGATTTAAATATAAGTAAACCATGAATTTGGTAAGCCCCTGAAGGAATTGTCGGAGGCGCAATGGAGTACTTGATATATATATATACGCGAGCTAATCAATCTGTTTTTGAGATACCGCTCCGAAATTTTGCAATTGTGCTTTTTTCCACAAGAAGCTGCTCACTTGTCAGAACGGGCGATATCGGATCACTATAGTATGGAGCTGTCATACAAACAGCCCGATCCAAATAAAATCTTTGTATGGAGAACTTTTTTATTTGATGAGCTATCTGCACGGGATTCGGCACGGATTGTTTTTTAAGACAACGGCATAATTACAGAAGAAATTGGCCACATCGCACTATTATAGCATACATCTGCCACACAAACTGACCGCTCCACATCAAGTTCATATATGGCAAACTCTTTTATTTAATAAGATATCTTCACGCGATTTGGTATGGATTATTTTCTAAAACAACGGTATTATCACAGCAGAAATTGTTCCGATCGGACCACTTTAGCTTATGGCTGCCATACAAAGTGATCGATCCAAATCAAGTACTTATATGAAAAACTTTCGTATTTGACAAGCTATCTTCACAAAATTTAGCACAGATTATTATCCAAAGCAGCGCTCCAGTCTCCGAAGAATTTGTTCAGATCGGACGTTTATATGGTATGGCTGCCATACAAACTGACCGCTCCAAATCAAGATAAAGATCGTTCATACCATATATTGCAATAAAAAAAGCACTTGTGAAAGTTATTAATGAGTCGTTGCATTTTTGCATGTAATCCAACAACAACTGTTTTAAAAAAGTTAAAAAATTTTGATTTTATGATTACCAACTTTTCTAAAAATAATTTTCTTATATTTCTAAATGCTTCAATCCATTTTAATGCTTAAACGCCCTAAACCACATTTTTACATACATACCCGCACACACACAACCACAGTTTTAAGAAATAATCACACACAAAACTATTACTTTACTATGTTTTCCAAGGTTGCTCATACGCCACAGCGCACCTCCACTGGTTCCCGTCCACACACATATACATTTAGGCACGTAAAACTAATTCACTGTACACTGAAAAATGACTGTGAAAAACTCCACTTAAACATTTTAATTACTCTGCCACATGGTAACTGCTACCCTTGCATGCTGAATTATCACTTTAACAACAACAACAACAGCAAACGAAATAAATAACTTAACAGTTAGTGCGTCAAGCGGCAGTTGACTGTTAGCTGGAGGCTGTCGGCATGTGCGCCATCACATGTGCTACCGTTTGTGGCACGTACCATTATGCCGCTGCTCATGTGTGCAACTTTGAAAACAATTATGTTGAGGTGCGCGTAATTCACACTTTTTCACTCTTCGCTTCCGGTTGCCGCTTGTGTTTGCGTTTTGTGTCATAACATTTCCACCGTTTCACGCAAATAGTTTGACGCCAATTATTTTTCACTTTTACGCAATTTTAATGCGTTTGGAGTGTGATCATTATAGTTTTGCGTTCAGAGATTTTGTGGTAAGCAAAGTAGATAATGGCTTTAACCTTCTGGCGAGAAAAGTTTTTAATTATTTCGCGTTGGAAAAGTTTTGTAGCAATTAGTATGGAGGTTGTTTAGTCCAAAGCAGTTTAAAAAGTGGATTTTTTTTTACTTTTAGTAGAGGAAATGTGGAGTTAAGAACCGTCGGGTTGACAATTGCAGGTTGTTTATGTCTAATAAGGGTTCTTCTAACCTTCAGAGAACTACTTATAGAACATATGCTCAATAAAGTCTCAACCATTACTATAATTATGTACTGGTTAATATGTCTTCAGTTCAATAGCGTTTGCTAAACCCATCAAAGCTGAAAGCTTCTTTCCATCAATTTTCCTTTTTGTGAGTTTTGATTATGAGCTAAGATTTAAAACTTTTCCTTCCGAGATAGTTATAAGGAAATTTAATTTGGAAATACCAAATTTCATCAGCGGTGAAAAAAGTTCGCCTTCTCTTGGCGTTACACTTTCACTGCGGTTCAGCAGACTGGAGAATTGTTTTCTGCATAATTTTAGTATAATGTGAATATCAATAACTAGATCACCTTTGGGGGCTTTAGAAGAGTGGGCTCCAGTCTTGAAATCTTCTGTTAGTTGCCGCATCCTTTCGTAGAATTTTCATGCATTAGCACTGTCAGCAAGCGTGTCAAGCTCTTCGTACTCATACATTTCGGCCGCTCTCCTGTGTTCGTCTACAAATTCGCCTCGCTTCCCTCTTCAACTCTCGGTATTTATCCTATCCCGTGCGTGTTGTGGTCGATAACAACGTTTCGAAGTAGGCAGTCTGTTTTCTCTACCGTACGACGCGACACTCCTCATCATACTAGCGCTTCTCTTGCACTTTCCGGAAACCAATGATTTCGTTTGCAGCTATTCGTAAGGAGCTTCAAATGTCGCTCCCTTATAACGAGTTGCTGATAAGTGCTCTCAGAGTGAAGGAGATCAAGTCGTGAAGAAAATCGTTCGGCAATCTGTTGTGATTTCAGCTTTTTGACGTCGAAACTTCCTTTGTGTTTGTTGACATGCGTACCTTGGCTGCAACAAAATAGTGGTCCGAATCGATGTTAGGATCTCGGAGCATACGCATGCCTAAAGCACTGGAGACATTTCTTCCGTCTATCACAACATGATCGAACTGGTTGATGGCCTTTCGATCGGGAGACAGCCAGATAGCGTTATGAATTTGCTATGCTGGAATCTAGTTCTACAAATAACCATACTTCTGGTCCCAGCGACGTCAATCAGCCTCAACCCATTTGGGGATGTTTCCTCGTGGAGGCTGAATTTACCGACCGTAGTGTCAAAGATATCTTCTTTGCCCACCCTGGCGTTATAGTCGCCATAAGTGCTTTCCAAGCACTCACAAAATTCATCGTTGGTCACATCGTCCTTCTCTTCCGTCGGGGCCTGGGCGCAAATCAGCGATATGTTGAAGAACCACGCTTTGATACGGATTGTGACTAGATGTTCATCCATCGGTGTGAATGCCAGGACTCGACGACAGAGTTTCTCTCCCACCACGAATCCCGAATTCGGGCTCCTTTATGATATGTAGTAAATGACACAAAGACGTTCTCGTTTCAGTCCTGGGCCCATCCATCACACTTCTTGGTCGGCGGTGATGTCAGCCTTTACTCTTTAGGACATTAACCAGCTTGGCAGCGGTACTCAATTAAGCGCCAGTCATTCCAGCTGCATGTGGCGGGTCACGTTACTTGCCGAGTTGATTTTTTTGGCTAGCAAGATTGGTTCTAGCTTTAGTTGCTAAAACTGGCATTGCTAGCTTTTACATAGTTCGCATCCGCAGGGTTAGTCGTAAGTTCAAAACAGCTTAGAAGTGGAGTCTAAAATCGTAGTAAGAGTCTGGGATATTGATACTTAGCCGAAAAAAAGCTTAGAAGATGGTAGGACTCACGTTTTGCGGCATGCAAAAGTGTTCCCATAGTTAAATGATAGCTGCCACAAAAAATTTGTTGCCACAACTGTACTCTTAATGTTCTAAATAACACTGAAACATACATTCTTATTGCCTTTCAATTGTGTTGCCTTTGAACCCTACTGAAATGATTTAAACCGAAAATGGTAACTCGCCTGTCGGCACTTCATCAACGGCGAACTAAAATCTAACAACAATGGCGACACAAACCTACAATAGAAAGCGAAAATCGCAGTGTGGCTGCAAAAACAAGAACAACACATGCAACATAATTGAAAAACAATGGCAAGCAGCCTACTTTACAGCGGTGTTGTAAGCATTTTAGGCAGACGCTGGCAGCAAGCATGCTTGCCACATATATAATACAGCGACTGACAGACGCAATGTCACTACAATTAGTTGTTGCTACCAATGTGAATTGCACACACAATGCGCTAAGCAGCAGTAAACTTGCAAACAAGCAACATTGCCACATAGCAGCACGCATTCTTTATGCCACCGCCGAATGCAATGGCACAACTTTGTGCCACATAAATACAATAGTGTTGCCGGCATACATAAATACATATATACAATAAATATGTATATATGTGTGTGTGTGTGTAGAAGCGTGCATAAATGCTGGCAACAAGCAATCGTCATGCATTCCTGCTTGCGCTTGCGCATGTGTCACGTTTGCGCCGACAGTTGCGGCAACTGCCTGCAATTATATTTGTGTGCTTGTATGTACTGTATGCAGTGTCTTTGACCACAAAATAAGAGCAGCATTGCGAACTTATCCTCATTGCTGTTGTTTTGTGTGGCTCATTTTGCAGGCTGCCGCCTCAACGTTCGCCGCTTGTTGAAGCTGCACTCCTCGCCGGCTGACAGCCACTTGCTGTGCTCATCGCAATTGTCACAAAAGCTGCGGCAGCGTCAACTGTCAGCCAAGTGTGTGTGTATATGTTTGCGTGTGTATGCCGACAGTTGCATGCATCCGCTTACACTTCCTTCCGCCCACCACCCAGCCGCGCAATCCTGTCTTTTGTGCTCATCCCTGCAACATTCAGACGCCTATCAGCCACTCTTATCTCTTCAATTCGAATTCAAAATGTCTATAACGAGTTTTTCGCCGCCGTAACTGGCTTGCTGGCCGCATGAGCCGTAGTTTGTTGCATAGCTGGCTAACTGGTTGCATGGTTTATCGCATGGTTGGTACTGTTGGCTCATCAATTGCTTGATTGTGGCATGTTGCAAACAGAATTTCATTTGATATTGATTTTTATTGAGTTTTGTGTAATATATATCTATAAAAAGATATATAATAAGTATATGTGTATGCGTGTATATATGTCTTTCCTACACCCATTCTTTATACTTTTTCATTTTCGGTGTCCTTCTTCTAAAAATAGCGCTCAGCTGTGTTTGTCATATTTGTACATTTACTGCCTCATGTGAAAAAAAGCAGGTGTCTTTCGGATTTCAAAGTAGATTGAATCAAAAATTTGCATTTGATCTGGCAGAACAGAGAAGCAAATGATTAATTGGATGCGGAATAATAAAATTGTACTTTGCATCAGTTTTTCTTATAACTTTTACTTCAACCAAAAAATATTAAGCTTCTCTAGATTATACCTTCTTCTTCTTCCTTATTGGCGTAGACTTCCTTTACGCGATTATAGCCGAGTTTACAACAGCGCGTCAGTCGTTCTGCCTTTTCGCTATTTGGCGCCAATTGGAAATTCCAAGTGTAGCCGGATTCTTTTCCTCCTGGCTGAAGGCCTCGTAGCCAGTGCTGCATTTATTTATTTATATAATAAAACTCTTTTTGTTATATGAATAATTATAAATAAATAAATAAAACTTTCCTCCTGGTCTTTCCAAGGGAGTGGAGTTATTTCTCTTTCTCTGCTTTCTCCGGTGGGTACTGCGTCGAATACTCTCAGAGCTGGAAGGTTATTATCCATTCTGACAACATGTTCTAGCCAGCGTAGCAGCTTTCTCTTAATTCTCTGTACTATGTCAATGTCGTGGTATAACTCGTACAGCTCATCGTTCCATCGACATACGTCTACGTCATACGCATTACCTTTCTTTCGAAAACTCGTAACGTCGCGTCATCAGATGTTGTCATCGTCCATGCCGCTGCACCCTTTAGCAAGGCGGGGACGATAAGTGACTTGTAGAGTTTGATCTTTGTTCGTCGAAAGAGGTCTTTACTTTTCAATTGCCTTTTCAGTCTGAAGTAGCACCTGTTGGCAAGAGTAATTCTGCGCTGGACTTCGAGACTGACGTTGTTGTTAATGCATTGGAATCACTCTCATAGTTGCGCTCCAAGCGCTCGTAGAGGACGTCCGGGCGTGGAACCATATCATCGATATGTTGAAGAACTTCCACCGTCCTGAATGTAAGGACTCGGCGGTAGAGTGTCTCTCTAAATAACAGATAATTCGTCTCATTTCTTGGACGGCGGTGATGTCAGCCTCTACTCTTACTAGGACATCAACTAGAGGAACAGCGGCTTCTTTTCAATCAACATTACATTACAGGTGTATGCCCTTAAATACCAATCCTTAAGACTAAGATCGTCATCAGATGAGGGTCTCTCATCCGAAGTTCTCTTCTTTTCCTTGGGGGTGTTTCTTTACGTGGTGGGTTCCAATCCCAGCGCTCAACTTTGGAGAAGGATGTTTTGCGTTTCCACTTTAGCACGTCTTTAAACGTATTTTTTTTTTGCTATCGATACTTTGTCTGAGACCGGAAGTCGTGATCTGCTTCAGCTATATGCTCACTCCCAAGTGAATGGAGCTCTGAGAACATTTCCAACTTGAGTGAACTTCTACATTTGGCTCCATCCTCAAGGTGTATATGTAGGACTTAAAAATTATATTTGCAAATCCCTTATAGGAGGGTCACTCGAGAACAGCCGAATAGCTAGATTGACAACACCAACTGGCACTAAGTTCATAAAATACTATAAATAATAATCTGTATATGATAAAGCAAACCAGTTCAAAATTGTTCTAGGTTAAGTGGCCGCGGATGGGTAGAAGCTAAGAGGGAAGTTTTAAGTGAGAATTTTTTTTAAGGACCTCACCATCAATCTTAGCTTTAGGCTACCGGACCACAGTTGTGTTTTTGAGCCAGAAATGACTGCTATAAAAGTGGTAGATGTACTGCTACAAAGTGCAGCCTCTTTCAGGGAGGTGAGTATTCACTAGGACAGAAAAACGGCAATACTGCAGCTGAGTGTGTCTTTTCGCTGTTAACAGTACTAAGCTACTTCATCATTAGACACGTTTGCTGCAAAGCCACTGAGCTGGACAGAGAAAGTACCGTTGCGCTGTTCACATGGAAATGGGACTGAGTTGGATCTCCAAAGGCGTCTTGTGTTCTGGCATTGTATCAATGGAATTTGCAAGCGTTTTGCTTGGCTCCTAGAAGATTCTTGTGGCCTGCAGCTCTACATAGCACGCACAGACACTCTATTTCATTACTTGCTCTAAACAAACTTCATCTAGCCACAATCATATAGGTTCTTACTGGCAGAACTGAGCTTGACACATCTTGGCAGTAACCATTTGCCCTCAGCGAACCATGAGACATAGCCGAAACTGACGGTCTCTACAAATTTGTGACACATTCAAAGCGCTTTCTCGATATGTAAGGATCTTATGATAGTTTTGGATACCACAAGAGCGGTATGCTGCCCAACGGAGATCACTGTAAGATCGACTTCTTAAGCTAATCTAACCTGCCTGCAAACCGCAGTTTTTCAAAAGGTTTTACTAACTCGAGAAATAATACCGTAATGCTGAGCTAGTCACTATTTTTGCCAGTCTTTACATTGTGTAACTGCTCTGAACGACAGAAGAAGAAATTGCTCAGCAACTAGCAGGAAATATTTTTATAAAAAATTTTTCAAAACATTTGCTTGAAATACTGTCGCAAGCCTTCGCCGCATGCCTCTACCAATTCCTCGCGTTGACTGTACAAAATTCTAGCTTAGTCTCAATACCACTGGGACTCTATTCCTATTTATTAGTTGCATGTATGGAGCTTTATTGTATGCGCACTATACCAGTTTTGTTGCATATCTTATAACATACGCTTTGTTGTTTTTGTCATTTATACATTGACGCATTCTTCATTGCAACACAATGGAAATCTCAAATGTCTCCTTCCATGACTACGTTTGCTTCTTTTACTTCTGCTACTTCATGGCAATCGATAGCATTGTGTTGCATGCGAGTCGATTGAGTCGCCGCTGTGAGATGTTGCCACTTGGATGAGGCTCCATACTTACAGACATACTTAGAAATTTATTTATAAATCAAGACAGTCGCTATTGTGTGCCGGTACGGTGGCCAGCAGCAAACGTGCTATGAACTATGAGTACTTTAATGTCAGCTGATGGCGCGATCTTTAAGCGCAACTTGCAACAGCGTTGGCAATGTGATGTGTTTTATACCTTCAACAGGATGCAGTAATATTGTCACGATGTTTATAACATTGAAGGAAACGTCGAAGATTCTATAAAGTCTATATATAGTATAGTATATTTAAATGTTCACCGCGATGAGCTGAGTCGATTCAGTCAAGTGCGTCTGCCTCTCCATCTAACTATAAATATTAGTCCTTCAGTTTTTGAGATGTCGATCTGAAATTTTGCTTAGAAAGCACCTGTAAAGGGTATTGAAGTATAGTATCTGCCTATTGTAGTATTTCTTCTTTCTGCTGGCGGCGTATTTTTAGTTTTCTGCTGATTTTGTAAGCAGTCATTAGTTCGCTGTCAGTCTCCCCAGAGATTTCTTGTCTCTTCGCCAAGACACACTACAGCGGCTGTGAAACTGTGCGCGCATTTATTACGTCTTTTAGTTTCACATGAATTTCAGCCAACGAATTAAAAATGTTAAAAATGCACGTTACTCATTTCAGGCAAAAATTTACCAAAAATTAAAATATAATAAAATATATAACAAGTACAACTTTAGTACCGCCGTCATAAACCCGGTAAGTGGCTACCCACAAAAGCGCTTGTTGTGCAGCAATTATCAGCAATAAAGATTATGTGAAAATGCCATAAAAGATCGCGCATAAAACTCTCGGTTTCGTAATATTTTCGCATTCATGTCGAGATTGTAAGCGAAAGGCACTTTATTTCCTTGTCTTAAAGAGTACAACAAGTCGTTTTTAATATCCACAATTTTTGCATTACACTTTTTACCATCACTGTCACTTTACAGCACCGCTTGCTGTTAGTATCTACTTGTCTTGTAAAATTTTATTTCACCATTTAAGTATTTCAAAGAATACATTTCGGTTTTTAGTATCGCTTTTCGAGTTTATTTTGCGCGATCGTAAAAAGATACCGCAAACAAGCAGACATTATGGGGTTTATTACAAAAGAGCGAAGAAAACAATCTAGACTTGATATTCAAGCGGGGTGTGAAAACCATTAAAGGAGGAAACTTGATTAAAATGTGTGGTTTCTTTGAATTTGTTCTAGATAGTATTTGGAATGGTTCGAATGATTGGAGTAGAGTTAAAGGATGCCTCAGTACCTCTTTAATTCTATTTCTGATCTACATTATGTTCGTAAGAAACATACACACACTTTCCTCATACTAACTAGTACTTAATGGGATCACACTCCGTTTTGTGTAATTTTTTGTTCGGAAGTACCATCAAATTCGATTCGGCGGAAGAGAAAAATCTACATTTTCACATATTTGAATACAAAAGTAGGCCCCTGAGCCAATACAATCACTTCAATGCTTGAACCAATATTTCATACACTTGCTATAAGCCTCAGCTATAATATTTTACAGTGCGGAGTTTGGTTTTTTTCGGCTACGTTTCATCTCATAAATCCACATTTTGTTGTCAGATGATGAATGTAGGCTGCTACTAGCATCTCTTTGGACGTTCACAACGCTGTCTCTGCATAAAACTCAGTGCCTTTTGTCGCGAGTCTAGCACTGAAACGCTTCATAACCCAAACATTAACCAAAATGTATTGAGTTGATCCACAATCGATGGAAATATCCTCTGGAACCTCTCTGATACAAACGCGTACGTCATTGCTTAAGCACTGCTTCGTTAACCCTTTCGATATTATTATCACTGATGCCGATAGATGGACATTAACCAAATACTGAAGCGATAATATACATATATTGTGACCAAATGGTTCTCGGAAATTGTAAATAAAACGCAAACTATTTAATTACTTATGAATATTTACTTCTTCGTCTTCAAAGTAATCTCCGCCAGATGTAATACACTTATGCCAACTATTCTTCTGGACCTCGAAGCACTTTTTGCATGGCCTTCCGTTCCTTCAGCGAATTTTGTTTTATCTCTACGATCTACTTAAAACCACTTTGTTTTTTCACAAGCATAACTCTTTATTGACAGTTTGTCCCTCCGGAACAAATTAATGATGTACCAAACCACGAATATCCAAAAAAGCAATTAGTATCACCTTTCACACGATCAACCATGTGCAAAGACACTTATTTATGATACTCTTTTTAAAAAGAAATCAGCATTACCGGGACGAGTCGAGCAAGATCCCGTTTCATACCCAAATAACAATTACCGGTTATATTATTTATCGACAATATTGTCTCCTACATACTATACATATAAGATCACAAAGTTAATGTGATTTCTGCGTTAAAAGTGAAGGACTGGGAAGCGCATTTGTTCTTCTATAGCTATTCAAAATAGTCTGGAATAAATAAGGCTGTTCGTTAAGTTCGATACTATTTTCTAAGTAAGAACTATTCGCTGCAGTAAAAAGTTAGACCATCCGGAAAATCTCCAGTTTATAACTATAATTTTCTCTACTGAAAGCAAAGTAGTCAGGAGACATAATAGAATTAGCTATACCAACCTTTCGGTCAGCTGTTCGTGAGTAGTAAAATACTGCTAAGTTCTGATTGAGAGTTAAGCCTGACATACCCTAATGCATAAGAAGTAAAAATATCTCGTCAGGAAACAATCTGTCAACTAGTTTTGTTATGCAGACATATTTCGAAAGACAATGTATCACCTTGATGATTATATCATAATCTCTGTATTCGGAAAGACTTACTAAACAGATATTCAGGGCCAGTCAACTATCACAATTCAATAAAATTAGCAAATATTTGCAAGGGCTCATTGTTTTGTGATTCCATAAATACATGTTAAGAAATTTTAACTGAAAAGCCTAAACGTTAAGACTCTTAAAAAGCAAATCTGAATAATAGTTGCATTAGTTTGTCAAAAAATTCTTGCGGTATTTTCGCAAATTGGCGTTGAGAGCGTGTAGTTCTAGCTTTATTCGTCGCATCGTGTTTGATTGATTGTTGTTTTTTTAAGTCGTTTGTGAGTTATAGCGTCGCAAAGATGGAGAAAAATAAAGAGAAAATACGACATATTTTACAGTACTACTACGATAAAGGCAAAAATGCATCTCAAGCCGCCAATAAAATTTGTGCAGTTTATGGACCCGAGACAGTTTCCATTTCCACCGCACAACGATGGTTTCAACGTTTTCGTTCTGGTGTAGAGGTGATCGAAGATGCGCCACGCTCCGGAAGGCCTGTCGTCGAAAATTGCGATAAAATCGCTGAATTGGTCGAAGGAAACCGGCATAGTAGCAGCCGTAGCATCTGTCAAGAGCTGGGCATGAGTCATCAAAAAAAATTTTATGAACAATTGAAATTTGAAAAAAAATTCAATAAAAATACCACAAGACTTTTTTGACAACCTAATATATGATATATAATCGAAATTTCTGAATTCGTAAATTCCCAGTAAGCTTGTTAAAAGAGCTATATAAATTTATGAAATGTGTAAAATTGTAATGGTATTTATAAATAGTAGTAATCGACAACATTTAGATTCGACTTTTTTTCTAAAAATATATTTCTGTGCTTAGAAGAATTTCTCCGCTACTTGGATACTTATAGATTTGCTAAAAGCCTGTTTACAACAAAATACACGTACTTAACTGGTGATTAAGCAGCTTAATTGTCGGCGCTTCTGACTTTGAAGACGCTAACCAGTTATGCGCCTGAGTGACCACTGACAGAAAAAGAAATTTCACTTGCACACTAACTGCTTAGCTAAACATTCTAAAGTGTTACTAACAATCCGAGAATTTTTTTGGTAATTAGAATGACAACATACCGGTATTTACACCGGACTAATGGCAACCTTAGAAGGCAGAGAAAGCCGCTGATGAAGTAATTAGCTTTAGATTAAGTAGAGTAATGAGAGTGAGATGTTTCAGCCAAATCAGATATTAGGTAAAAAGCAATGATGAAAATAGCCAAAAAGCTGATATTCAAGATTTAAGTTAATCAGCGACCAGATTTGTTGGTCAAACTTTGACAAGTTCAGAGTCATTAGACTGTACTTATAGGCATATACTTTAAGTAGTTAGTACAATTATTTGTATGCCATTTTGAAGAGCCAACTTCTGAGGCTCAACCAAGCTCATATTTCAGAGTAATTCATATTTGAGATGACTTTACTTAAAGCCAATTCAAACGAAGTATTTAACCATGGAATCCATAATTTTATAGTTCGAAATCAGAAAGTGTATGCGATTTTTCCACCGAGTGCCAAGCTGTCATCTATAATTGGCTTTCAGAGCTCAAGACAAGAACAAGCATTTCCAGTGTTCAAAAGAGCTGCCAATTGCATTTGTTGCACCACCAGAGTGGCGTGGAGCTCGTCGGGTGCGTGTCAAAATTGACAGGCGTTAAATGTGACTACTCCTTCTGAAGTGTAGCTTGTCATGGTTGTTGTTGTATTTAGAGTTGGACGATGTTGCCGTAGATAACATACATATATGCATACAGATGTTACAATTGGCTTGTGTCATTAGGCTTGCGCCGTATTTATTTGCTTGACAGTTGAATTGTCACATTTCAAGTGTTGGATATCGAGTGCTTCACTGATAACGTTGACAGTTAGGTAAATATTTATTTGCGCCACAAGTAAGCATAGACTCTTAGTATTCATATGCTCGTACACAGAGAGAGAGAGAGAGAGACTCGAGTGTAAATTTATAGTTTTAAGTTTACTGTGTAAGCAGAAAGATATCAACTAACTAAATATTACTTTATTTTAAGCAAATAATGCATAAAATTAAATACATTTATGTCACCGTTGGTTGGTAAATACAAATATATACATTTCTACAATGACAACAATAACCATATGTGTATATAAAATATCATGGCGCAAGTGAAGCTTAATGCGATTGCAGCAATCTACTTGTGACTTCTATGTGCTGGTATGCTATGCTATGCTATGTAAGTGCTCCATTTCGAGTGAAAGTAAATATTTGCTTTAACACATTGGGTAAATAGCAGCACCGGCGGCGTTTGTTCTCGACTATGGTTGCTATTGTTAGCAGCAAAATATTTCTATATGTATTTATAGAAATATTTTATTATAGAAATATTTTGTTGTTGCCATAGTTGGCTTAATTTTATTTTAAAATTTATATTATATTAAAGGATTTTTTTTTTGACAAAAATTTAATGCGAGTTTTTATTTATAAAAGCTTAAAGGATCTGAAAAGTTTCAAAAAGTATAACTTGTTTTTGATTTTTTTTCTAGAACTAATTACAAAAGGAAAAATGTTACATCCTGCTGCATTAAAGTTATAATACCTTTACAAAAAAAAAAAAAAAAAAAAAAATTTCCTTGAAAGCACTTCATTCCGATTGTTCAGTTTGTATGGCAGCCATACCGAGTGGTCCCATCTAAATAATTTCTTGGAGAATTGCATTATTATTTTAGATAATAGTCCATGCCAAATTTAATGTAGATATCTCGTACAATGTAGAAGTGTTCCATACAAGCACTTAATGCCGTTTGTTCAGCTTGTATGGCAGCTATATGCTATAGTGACCCGATATCGGCGGTTCCAGCAAATATGTATCTTATTTAAGAGAAAAGTACAGGTGCCAAATTTCAGTTCGATATCTCAACAATTGAGGAAATTTTCCTTTATATACAATAAGCAGACTGATCAACATGACTAAATTCACTCATATATACATTTTATGTAGTCTCCGACTGTTCCGGATGTTGCAAACTTCTTGTCAATTTATATAGATATACATAGTTATTATCCCATCGGCAGCCTTTTTGACTAACCCGATTTTGAGAGACTAAGGTTAAACGACCTAGGCTATCGAAGCTTCAACTAGATATGTTTTATGAACTCTCCCAACTTCTGTGACTTACGCTGCGCACCGAAATATTATCGGGACCCAAATCCCACTACTTTCATTTCAAGATCTTTTTCAACGGAACGTGTATAGACATGAGCTGCTGCATGAATATGCTCAACAACTCTATATGTATTTATATATGGAATTAGTGTAGAAGTATTTATAACCTTGTGTCGTATAATGTGTAGCGAACTTGTATTGTATCGTCTCCTGTTTTAAGAGTTAAACTTCGTCGGTTTATCCAAGTAAACTATATATCCTTCTGTACTTTTTGGTTTTATCTGTCAATAGGTCCAATGTCACTCCCACACAATTTGCGATTAAATATCTATGGTACGATGTGTAGCCTTGTATCAAAGTTTATGTAAAGTCGAAGCTTTTCTTATTAGAAAACATGCTAAGCGAAGTTGGTTAATTTTCAGATATGTACAGAGAAACGGCTAACAGTAACGCCTTTCTGTTTCTCTCTAAATACTATGTTTTACTCCCTCAGAGAGTAAAAGCTATCCATAAAGCCTCGACTGCTTCTCTTTTTCTCCCTAGATACTACGTTTCCTCCCTAATCTTTTAAAAATTTCACTTCATTCTCTCAGCTATCACCAAGAAAGAAATGCGACATTACGATAGAAGACAGTAGGTGCTTCCATTCGAAACATTTCTGCGATTCTATGCCGCTACTCCTTTGACAATATTTTAAAGCATTCTCAAGTGTTTGAATTTTTATAAAATGTCATCTAATTTCACTGGTGATTGTCACACCATTTTTGTCGTATATAACCATAATATCGCCGCTCCAAACTGTCAATTGCATGCAGCAAGTCAAGTCATCAAATCGCTTCAGTGTGCAGTCATTCAACGTTCGATTGTCACTCATTCGGTTAGCCTATCAACAATTGCTGATGTCGCCATCAAATACTACGCTGTCACCTCTTAAGCAAACAAGCATACGTAGCGGATAAAAACAAAATCCATAGATGCAATAAAACTTTTATCTGTCGGCAACAAATCGCCTGCAGCAACAGCGGAATCTTAAATACACAAATATAGTCAATTCACGCATTGACGCATGGCTTTCCCCGACCCCACTATGCTGTGGCTTCCAACTTGGCGCCGTCAAAGCATTCCTGACAATATCAATAGTTGTTTCATGCCCCATTGGGGTAGCCAACGTTGTTGTTTATACGCTCATATTTTTTTCTGAAATTTTCCAGCTTTTTCTTCCATTGTATTTCCTGTTGTCATTCGAGAGATGCGGATGGTGTATATAGTACCTATATAAATATATATTTTATAGATATGCTAGAAATATGTAGGAACTCTGCTACAATTCATACTTTCACTGCTGTGATTATCTTCTAGCGATTTTAAATGTACGCAGAAGCATAATATTTCATTGAGAAACCCTGTATAAAAACTTGCACGAGTCTATCGAGCTCCAGTTGCCCTTTAATATATTTGTATATGTATGACTACCTATCCTTTCAAAAAAGTTCACAAATTGTATCTGCTGTTTCCAAAAGCGGTTCTCAGATTCCTAAAGACCTTATTCACCTACAGAAGCCCTTTAAGAAAATATAGTTATACTATACTACGAGTGATAATTGATGGAAGGAAGAAAAAACCGTTTCTAGTTATGTTAAGAACTCTCCTTATCTACTTAATTCTGAAGCTAATGTTGAAACATTTCAGAAATAATTATCATTGGAGCATTCTTCAATATTTTGTTGGAAGTCCAAACCCTAAGGATCAAACAGCTATCATTGGTTCAACTACTGGACAAAACAGTAAGGTTTCAAAAGACCAACAGTGGAAGTTCTTCTTTGGGTGGAACGAGATATAATCAGAAATATCTTAGGGATAGCTAAACTCTCCAATATTCAAATGCTAATTGTTTTTCTTTATACTTAAGCCTTTCAATTTAATCGATGTTTAATTTCTGATCTTTCTTATTTCTCTCTTTCCAGGCGACATACTCTCCGGCGTTTGTTTTGTCGGTCAACTGGATACACACTCACTCGGCGTATTCCTCATACTACCACTCTGTATTTATCTCTCGATAGGCGCACTCTTTCTACTCGCCGGCTTTGTATCGCTCTTTCGCATACGTACCGTTATGAAGACGGATGGCAAACGTACGGATAAATTGGAGCGTCTCATGATGCGTATCGGTTTCTTCTCGGGGCTCTTCATATTGCCGGCGCTCGGTTTTCTCGGCTGTCTCTTCTATGAGTATTATAATTTCGATGAATGGATGATACAATGGCATCGCGACATTTGCAAACCCTTCTCCATACCATGTCCGCAGTTGCGCCAGGATGGTTTGGAATCGCGGCCCATCTTTCAGATTTATATGGCCAAATATTTGTGTTCAATGTTGGTGGGCGTTACGTCGAGCGTGTGGTTGTATTCGGGTAAGACGATGGTGAGTTGGCGTAACTTCGTCGAGCGGCTGCAAGGGAAGGATCCGCGTACGCGTGCTCAGGCTTACGTTTAGTTTAGTTTAATATTTAAAATGGTCAATATTATAATTAAGGCGTGTAAGAGAGATTTCGTTGCGTGAGTGAGTGTAATGTGTGTGTTGAGTTTTTTTTAGCCTTTCTCTTTAGTTCCGAGTATATTTTGTAAAATATTTCAGTAAAAATGTTAGTGTAGTATCCCAAGTCTCCTAAAAATTACGTAACACATATAGATATATAAAGCCTTGTTGTTTATATCAACTGCTCAATAGGTTATTTGCACTCAAATGAATTGAGTGAAAGCCAAAATGTTAGGTTATGTGACAATTAAAACTACTTAAGAAATGAGATTATTAAGTACTACTTCTGCTTATGCTTGTGTGTGTGTGTTTAAAAAATATTTGTATTGAGTGTTACTTATGTAGGTTTGTGCTATTTGTAATAATTATTTGAGTTTGTAATATAATTGAGTGTTTTAGCCATTTTTCTGAAACTTTTGAGTGCAAATGTTAAAAAAGTACAGTGTGTTAAAAAGCTCAGCGATTTCCAAACTTTTTAAAAAATATGAAAAAATAATCAAAATTAAATTTTAAGTGAAATTTTTGTGTCTGAGTGCTCCAATTGTACGTATTATTGATATAATGTAGTTTACTTTTAATTTTGATTGTGTAAAAACTTAACGGATATAATTAGTTTGTAGTTGTAAAAGCTTTACATGTGCCCTAAACATAGTTGGAAAGAAGTAAACTTTTAATGTATTATTCCACAGACAGGAAGAGAAGGCAGTTGAGAAGTTCAAAACATTCAAAAATGTGGAAAATTGGCAACATAGTCAGGTGCAATTTGAAAAGAGTTTAAATTATAAAAGGTCTTTATACATTTTCGGTAAGAAATCAATTTTTCTTATTTCCTCGTATATGTTATTCCCGGTATTTTATTCTTATTTCCACCTACATATATGTGATCGAGAGCCTAAACAGCGTACTTCTCGCAATTGCTGGCTAAAAAGCAATAGGCTCTTTTAAGTAGCCGTAAGTGATTTAAGAGCACTCCATTTGTTAAATACCATCAAAATGATTAAGAAAAGTGTAATTAATATATGACTTGTTAAAGAAATATAATAACTTTTAATACTGTGTTTCATAAGTTCATAAAAGTCAATAAGCTTCTGGAAGGGACTCAAAGTCATTTTAGATCACTTATGTCAATAAACAGTTATAAATTTATTAAATGAACCCAAGGCAATTTTAGATCACTCCATATGCCACATACCACTAAGATACCCACTAAAAGTATAAATATTTTTACAATTTCTTGGAGAAAGCACTTTAGTATTGTGTTTAACAAGTTCATAAAAATCAATTGGCTTTTCGAAGGGTATCAAAGAAATTTTATATTACTATATTATTCAGATAACAACAAAATAGCTACCTAAAATTTGTATTTTAATAATATTTTGGCGGAAGAATCTTTAAATGGACTCAAAGCGATTTTAGATTCCTCCATTTGACAGGTAACACCAAAATAACTATAATTTCCTAAAGAAGTATCTTTCAACGATGTGTTTCACTAGTTCATAAAAATGTATAGACTTTTCGAAGGAATTCAAAGGCATTTTAGATCACTCCGTTTCTCACATAACACTAGGATATACATCAAAAATAAAAATATTTTTTATAATTTCTTGTAGAAAGCACTTTCAGTACTGTGTTCCACAAGTTCATAAATTTTATTAATTTTGATTAAAAATATGGGAAGTACTTAAGCTCAGTTATTTTACATCTCTGCGCTTATTTACAAAAAATACAAAGCATTTTAAGCTGTCGTGCTCTAATCTAATCAAGCTGAGCCCAAATAACGACTTTGAGAATTTTGCCTTGGCTTTTCCATAATTTCTAGTACCTAGCTTGTTATATCTGTCTTTGCTGATCGTGGTGTGGAATACAACTTTGTCAAATGGAAAAAGAGATTCCGAAATACGTTCGTTTAATTCGAGATCATTATACAGAGATATATTGAATATATTTTCGGACCTACAGAATCATTCACCGATATTTTTGTCGAATTATACAGCGAAATAGCTGAAGCAACGGTTTCAAAGCACCTTAGTCTATTTCGAGAAAATCAATATGCCGACACACATATTTTCGCACCCTGTTATAGGTTTATTTATGCATTTTCGAAGACTTAAGCGCAATAGCTGATGTGGATGTGAATGTGGATTACACAGACTCTAATCCGTCACTCTGCTTAGTTGGGTTCTAAACATGTAAAGGTCGAGTTTTTACGCAAAATGTATCGACTTTTCAATAGGATAGTTCTTAATAACGTTATAATTGTCCAAAATTAATAATTATCATTTCGTTATAATTTTCCTATAATCAAATCTGCAGACGAAATTTGTTTATTAATAATTTCTAAAGTTCTCCAAACTGCCTTCTCTTCAAAATTAAGCCTAAAAACTCGAAAATATAAAACAAAAAAAAAATTCCAAACTACAAAAAAAAAACACTACAACTGACTTTCTACTACAACAAAGAACCATAAGAAAAACGTCCTCCATGTGCTAAATATTTAAAAATACAAAAATAAAAAAAAATTAAAATACTAAGAATTAAGCAAAAATGTTTTGTTACACTAGAATTAAGCTGGTACAGAATATGAAAAATAAAATATGTAAGAGAATTATTTTGAAATAATTTTCGCTCTAAGAAATAAGCTTGCATGTTAAAATTTAAGCGCGACAAAATAATAAATAAAAATATTTCAAATTAAAAAAACATAAAAAATAAGTTGTTAGCCTGTAAAAATTATATAACTTAAAATAAAAATAATTTGTCGTATAAAAAAGAAAATTTACTTGATTTTTGCAGCAATGACGTTATAGTCATAATTTTTAAGTTTTCCTCGCTCAAAATATTTGTAGAAAAATGCATATTATACAAAATTTACAAAAAATAAAATCAACACTTTTTTGAACAACAGGCACTTTTGATAGCGGAATTTTTAAAATTATTACTGAACTGGCATACAAATTATTAAAAAATAATAATTTATCTTTTTAAGCAGAGTTCATGCAATTACAGGCTTTATTTGTATATTTTAAAAATTTCTATTCCAAAAACAATAATTTTTTTTTATTAAATATGACTTTGAATGAATTAAAAAAAAAAACATTTGTCTCATGACTTTAAATGATTTAACGGGTTACATGGGTTACATGGGTTTCACAGTTTCAAAGAAATCGATTTTTTTTTGTTTTATTAAATTACAACTATTAAAAAAAAACTGTCGAGAAATTTTCATCGAAACTAGCATTTTTTTTATAAAAACGTCTGCCAAAAATCCAATTTTAGTTTGTTTTTTTGTTTTCCTTCATCCAATACCTAATTTACTGTCTTTACTAAAACACGTATTTTTTATTTTTATTTGAGATAATCCTGAAAGAAGTTCTGCTGACAACGCGGATGCACCTTTTTCCAAGGGAATGCCGGAAATGGCGTCGTTATGACTGCCATTGTTATTTTTATTTTTTTTTTATTTTACAAAATGTTTTTTAAATATGAGTCTTTTAAATA
>NW_017537656.1:104765-136147 GCF_001853355.1 Bactrocera latifrons | reverse complement strand
AAACTGTTTTCATACTTTCATTTGTATTCATTTCAATTCCTTAATATTTAACTTTTGCATATAAGAAAAAATTGTAATATTTGTTTTTTCTATACACCATTTAACTAACTTTATTGTATTATATAATACATATACATTTACATACATACATATATAATGTTAAGAAAATGAAATTGAATGAATAAAATAATTGTATTGTTAAAGACTGAAAATGAAATGTGTTTATATTTATGACTTTTGTGTGATAAATATTGCCCTGCCAGCTTAGACGCAAGACGACACCAGCCACAATGCGATAAGCATCATATTCTTCAGCAAATCAGCATTTTCATTGTTTTTTGTTTAATAAAAATAAATGTTTCTATTCAATTCATTTTTTTTTTAGTTTCATTGTAAGCAAACCACTATACAAAAAATTAGTAAAAGTAAAGATAAAACCTTTTGTCCAATATTTTGCTTTCGGAAATAAATTTCAAACGATTGTTACTCTTTTCCAACCCTAGAAGCGTATTTGATTTCAATAAGCACGTCAAATACATAACGAGAACCTGCGCTTCATAACTTATCTACTAACAGCGACAACAGCAGTATTCACTGGAATCCAGTATAAATGTATTTATGTATACCTTAAGAAACTTCAATAGTCCTTCCTTCTTGGCAGTTTGGCCGGTCGGTAGGCATTCGGAGTGCACCACACCTTGATTATGGAAGAAAATTGTGAACATACTATATTTGATTTTTGGCCTGCTTTGCAGTGGTTTTATCGACTCGAACCGATCTTTCACTTTTCTTAGGCCCAAATGAATTTTGAAAATGGTTTTCATTGATTCTTCCGATTTTTCAATGATATCACTGAGATCTGTGGCTGCTAATCGTTGATCCTCAACCATCAAATTTATTTATTATCAACCTTTATTTTATATTGATCCCTGTTTGTAAGTACTACGATTTTTTTTTATGGCTGATTCTTAATACAAAACTTTCATGGAGGCCAAATATCGAGAAGCGAGTGAGGAACAACCGATGCCGCCTTATATTGGTGTAGATCAAAAGTGCGGATTTTCACCAAAGGTGGTGGTTTGGCTCTATAAAACCGTAGTCAAGCCAATAATGTAATGGTTTACCGTATTCGTCTGGTGGAGAGCCCTCTCCTTGCTAAGACGCTTGAACGCTGCCAAAGAACAGCTTTTATGCTTGAACGCACAAGCTCTTAAGGGTGTATATACGAAAATATTATGCGGATCAACTTAAAAATTTCGAAGTTTAAGTCACTGCAACCGACTTTCGCTAGCCAAAAAAGAATATTAAACTATATTGAAGTGACTTATGCAATATAACGGTATTTATTAGTTGCGAAACGAAGTAAACTTTTATACTTACACATACAAATGAAATAATACTTTGCAGACAGGAGTTGCCAACACTCCAATACAAAGCAATATAAGCAGCGAAATAGCAGCAACGGTAGACTGAAAGTTAATGGATTAAAGCAATGTAATAGCGCAATCATACAATTACAGCATTATATGTGAGGAATTAAATGTATAGATGGCGACTAGAAAGATGCCATCAAGACTACATATATAGCGCCTAAGAGTATTCCTACCAAGGCATTAAAGTTAAAGGAACCACAAAAGCTTAGACAGCAGCAACAGTAATCGAATGAGCTAACAGATTAGCGGTGAAAGCTGCTGCCGGACGCTCCGCGCACCCTTGAAGATTTATGTCGAGTGTAAGCTTAGCAAGCTGTGTTCACTACTATGCCACACATTTGATTCCTGTTCTTGGCGCCAACGTTTTCGTTTGACACTCTGCCTTACTCTCTTTCATTTCTTGTCGCCGCAACGCAACCCACATAAAGGTTTCTCATCGTTATATCTGTCATTGTCGGTATACTCGTATATATATATATGTATATGTACATATAATATATACATTTATCTGCCTGTCTGTGCAGTACCTTCTGCATCTCCTTATTGTTGCCATGCTTAGCCATTATTAAGGCCATAAAGTAGAAGACGGCTATTTTGTGCTTTGCCAAGCCTTTATATATATGATTATGAGCTTTGCACTGGCTGCTTTGGCGGTCGCTTTATGCTGCTTTGATGGCGCATTTTGTGGCAGGACCTTTTTGTACCCCCTTAAGCTGACCAGTAATATAGACTTAATTATACTTAACTACAATTTGTAATTTCATAAAAATTTGCACCTAAAAGTTTAATGAGTTTAACTCCTCATAGTTTGTAATTAGCAGAGCTTAGAGAAATGAGCAATATTTGAAGTGTTGCTTACTTTTGTGGGAGGAATGCTATTTTTGTGTGCTGTGTATGGTGGAAGTGAGGTGCCTTATAATGTAAAGGGCTTATATTAGTTCGTAATATTGCTGAGAAACAGGTAGGAAACAAGTAGCTGCTGAAGGGCGCAGACTAACTGAGATTCTCTACATATGAAGAAATATAAAGTCGAAGACCAAGTAACATATCAAAAATTTCGATTTAATGAAGTATAAAAATAAATCTATGTACAAAATATTAAAATGAGACAGTTTTTCTGCGCAATATCCAATATTCTGCTCTTTTTAGAGCAATAAATTTCCGAAAAAGGGTTTTCTCAGAGTTTGGATGAATAAAATTGAAATCATATAATCTTGGCTTAAACTTCATTTCATTATTAATTATTTGTTATTTTACTACCATAAATCTTTATTTAAGCGACCACTTTATTGTCATAATTAATTCATTAAAATAAAACGATTTTTTCCAACAATACTCTGTTGACCTGACAATTCTTGTGATTTTGCGCCAATTTTTCTCAGTGTATCAGAGTAGTTTCTCATATCGGAAAATATTTTTTATTTTTGTATTTTTCTATGCAATTTCGTATTCAATACAGTTTTGTATATTAAATTTTAAAATCCGCGGCTATTACATCAATTTCAGACGAAAAGTGTTTAAGAAGTTACTCATACGCCATGTCATATGCAAATATTTCGCAATAGTGTAATTAATGATCGTCTAGTTTTACTTAATATAGCGTTCTTCAAGATCTAAATTTTTGCATAAGGGCTTATCTTACTTAGCTGCATCTGATTTGTCGAAATCGCCAATATCGGACCACTATAACATATAACTACAAAAGGAATTGTCCGGTCAAAATTAAGTCATTGCATGGAAAACTTTTTTGTTTAACAAGGTATCCACATGAAATTTGCCACAGACTATTACCCATATTAGCGTTGTATTCACTGAAGAAATTGCTTAGAACGGGCCACTGTAGAATATAGTTGTCATATAAATTGTTTGATCAAAAACAAATCTTTGTAAGAAAACCCTTTTTATTTGACAAGATATCTTCACGAAATTCAGTATAAATTAGTTTTGGAAACATATCAACAAAAGACACGAAAATTTTTCAGATCTGACCACTATAGTCTATAGCTATCATACAAACTGAACGTTACCTCTCAAGTCCCTGTATGGAAAACATTTTTATTTGACGAGATATTTTCAAACAATTTAAGATGTATTACTGCCCAGAACAAAGATAAAATATCCGAAGAAATTGTTCAGTTCGGACAACTACAGCGTATAGTCGCCATACAAACTGAACGCTCTAAAACCAGTCCTTGTATGGAAAACTGTTTTATTTGACAAGATATCTTCACGAAATTCAGTATAAATTATTTTTGGAAACATATCAATAAATGACGCGGAAATTTTTCAGATCTGACCACTATAGTCTATAGCTATCATACAAACTGAACGTTACTTCTCAAGTCCCTGTATGGAAAACTGTTTTATTTGAGCAGCTGTCTTCAAGAAACTAAGTATGAACTATTCTCTAAATAAGCACTGTAATTTCTGAAGAGGCTGCTTAGATCGGATCACTTCTTGATCTTACAATTTTTCGGAATCCGTTCAGTTAGTATGGACTCTTGAGTTGGAGAAATTTTAGTACTTTATTTAAAATTTTTGTATCCAAAATTAATTTTCACAGCTTTAAGCTTACTGATCTATAAACATGTCTCTCAGTTACCAGATTTAATATAATATTAAATTGTTTCTAATTCCAATGCCATCCAGCATCGCCCTACTTCACATTATTCCCACACAAGCAAATATTACTCTGTGCACAAACTTTCTCTATGCCAAAAACAAACAAAAATAACATTTTTCGACTATCGAACGGGAATTTTTCGCGCAGCTCTAAGCCTTAGTAATGCGCTTTTGGTCGAATAATACAAGCACAATAAGAGAAATGAACCAGCAGCAGAACAGAGAAAGTAAACACACATAATGCGGGAGACAAAGTTTGTTGAGCAGAGAAAAACACAACATATTACAAAAGCCAAAAATAATGCACATACATATGTATATTTATATTGACTATCTAAAGCCCTGGATCTGGATAAAAATCGCAAATGAAGCAACCGAAAGGCACAAAGGCGCAGACATTGCTCGGTCGCGGGTGAAAAGCAAACGAAATGCAATTAAGCAAAAGCCTTGCGGACAAACGGGCACAAACAAAAATATTTGTTGGCCACAAAAATGGCTCAAGGATATTTGCTACAGCAACAAAGCAAATAAATCCTATATAAGCTTTTACGTGTGTGGTGCTTTCAGTTGTATGTGCGCAAAAGGAACAGCGAGAAAGTTCATGAGCTGAAATTGTATACAAATACATACATACGTGTATGTATGTACGTATATACTATAGCAGCTTCTCAGTATATTCACCTAAGCCATCAGCTACTTTATATATCGTTTAATAGTGTTAGTCGTTGATGCTGTGCAAGCGCTGTCGGTGCTGGTCTGGAGTGAACCTGCGACCATTTAGCAGCGCATCAAATGAAAAAGCAATTAAAGGCACTTAAAGTGTCTTAAAGTGTTTGGAAATGATTTTGGTAATGTGCTCGTGAATCTCTCAATGTGCAAGAAAGTGGGATAATGAGAATATTTGTTGGTAATACGGTGAAAATAGATTGTTATTGACGCTTATGGCTTTAAAAAAAGGCTTAAAAAATATATATCGTCAGCCAAGAAGACTCTATAAAACCTCAATGCTTGTTATAATCATCCAATTTATGAATTGTATAGAAACCGATTGTTTTTTCAGCCATTCTACAAATCTTACTAATATCTAATAATAGTTCTAGAGCCCCATCAGCATTGGCTGCTCCTCAACCCGTCTCCTATATTGAAAAAAAAATTGTGTTTGGCACGGAGTCGTGAGTCCTTCATTCACACTTTCTCTCTCTCTCTCTCTCGCTCTCTCTTATGGATTACTGAGAACTTTACTTATTCACCAGGTATCAAATATGACTAAGCCCATCACCAACTACTCACTAACTTCGCCCAAAAATATATAGATATATATACATTTTGGTTTTGGCATGAAGAAAACCGACTAGTTACGCTTATATTGTTTTGTTTTTGCTTTTTTAAGTTTCAATTCAAATTTAGAATGTATTTTAGTTAAGGTCATCTTTACTGCACTTCGTCAATACATCGAGTTCTCGTAGTAGTATAGTCAGATACCCCAAATATTAAGACAGATACATCTATGACCGTAGATTTTGTGTGTATCAGAGCAGCATAAAATATGAAGAGCAACGATCCACGGTTCCTTGTAAGAACCTTAACCTTGACTATTCCAAAAGTTGAGAGATCCGTTAGTAGACCCAAAATTTGGTTTTTTTTTTTTTTTTCGTCGAGGAAACAATTTATCTCTTGTGTTCTCAAATAGTTCGTTTGTGGTAAAAGTTAAATTTTTGAATAATTTTGTTAGTCGAAGTTCTAAATGATAGTTGTGATATTCCCAGATGAAACCGAAGACCTAAGTAATAGTTCTGATGTTCCCACATTAAACTATACCAGTATTGAAGTGAGATATCAGATCTAATACGTGAGATCTGATGAGCTAGAATCCATTTCTTTAATGAGCCTTCGACCATTTCTAAATAGTTGTGCAATTATTGTAGAAGTCATGAATAATTTTGCGGACTACAACTGATATAATATTCCTAGGTTGAATATAAATCGTGGTCCTATCCGAATATGTTGGCTTAGTAACAAGTGTTCAAAGTGTTCTCTTAAAGGAAAAATGATCGTATATGGTTCAATGTGTTTCTCTTAAAGGAAAATGATCGTATATGGTTCAATGTGTTTCATCATAAGAACTGTCCTTTGAAGTGTTCAGAAACTTAGTTTATGTTAGCACAATCTTGAACAAATCGAAAGCATTTTTCTTGTTGGACAATTCTCATCTATTGCTATTATAATCTCTACTTTTTATAAATTATCCGAACTCTATATATTAAGCTAAGTTCACATCTACTGCCAAAGGCTACGAAAGTAAAACCACAGGTGCTGGAGGGTCGACGAAGTCACCTAAATACAAACAAAAACAGGAATCAAACTACTTATAATGAGAACTAAAGCGACAGGAAAATGATAACTAGACAAAGTTAAGACCAGGCAATGATGCAGACTAGGCACACACATTAAAAGTATACTTAGATCTGTGACTCTCCACATATGTATTGCGAAGCTTAATTTGCACAAAAGCAATATTGTGGCTATATGCGAACACTCAATGGAAAATAATTGCATAATCTCGATGAAAAAAGGCGCGTGTGTGCAAGAAAAGCGCAAGCACACAGCTGCCACAGCGGGTGTGGCGGCAACATATGGCAGCCGACTGCCGCTGGCTACATGGCGGACATTCTAAAGACGTTGCGCATAAAGTGCGTAAGCTTATGAGCATTGATGCCTATAAATGGCGTAAATATGAGGCGTGCCTGTTGCGTTGTAAGCGATAATTGAAATTCATTACAGCAATGAGAGAACATATCGGAGGTTGCACGAACGTGTTTGCTATAAAGTGGAAATCATAAAGGAAAATACATACTAAATATTGTATGAATTATATGTTTTACTAAGTAGGCTTGGTAGAACTGAAGATAACCTGGTACTTGCTTTAGTAAGGAGAGAACGTGTCGCTGAAATATGTTTGACCAAAGTATTCGAATGCTATAGTAATATAATATATAATATAGTGAGGGTTTTTAAAGGTAGCTTCATTACCTTGGGACAAGAACTTAATTTGATCATTAAATATACAATATTGTGGAAAAATCGTAGAAGTACTCGAATTTTGTACTGATTTTGATAGTTCCCTTTATTTGTAGATCTCGCGTTGTTAGAGACTCCTGTGTTTCTTAGATGATAGATATTATAAATAAAAAACTACAATTCCAATCAGGTCGAACCCAGATATATATAAAATACTGAAGGAAGTTAACTTGTGCTGAGGTTAGGTTAGGTTAATCTGGTAGGCCAATGAGTTCGCATGGATCAGTTTGGGCCTTCTCGATACCAGATGGATTTCAGTTACCAGGTCCATGAGGAGTAGTCATCCTTAACATATTTAACAGTCTCTGTGGCTTCACTGCCTCACTATCAATACCACCTCCAGTGTATCACACAGTGGGTATCCCAGATGCTTACAGTGTAATCCTGCCAATGCAAGACAAGTGTACAAGAAATGATCTATCGTTTTCCTGGTGGAAAATTTTCGGTTCGTCACCGTCATAAGATTGACTTATAGTAATAGTACCAGTAATGACTGAAATGACTGAAATTCCCAGAAGAAATTGGGGCTGGCTTAGAAATGTTCTGAAATGAGATCCATATACATTCAGCCGAACATTATTTACTGAAATCCAGAAGGAAATCGACAGAAAGACTGATGCAATCTAATCAGAAGAAGAAATTCGGACAGTGAAAAATACAGGATCCAAAAAAGTCTCGGAGTAAGAAGAGGTCGGCGCAAGACAGAAATAATTGGCAGAGTTTCATTGTGCCACTTTGCTTCCTCAGTACTGGTAGGGAATTAAGAAGCATATCCCTCTCTATACGAAGAAAAATTACACACAATAAGTTTCTTAGTCTTAGTCTTAGTCTTCTTCTTATATGGAGCAGAATATAACAGTACAACAATAATAAGAAACGTAACTTTTGTTCGCATAGAGAGAGATATGCTCTTGATTCCTCCGACGAAGGCGAACCGAGATGAAAAAGCACTTGAACACTGTCCTCCACAAGATGTTTGCAGCAGTCTAAGTGAACGATGGATACCGAAGAAGATGGTCCCACGAACTGTATGTGCTCTAGTTCTCAGTTAATCGCATAAGAATTCAACGAATGCGCTGGTTAGGTTATGTCGTTTGCGAGACAAAGGACGCAACGACGTCCACGCAACCAATAGCAGCACCAGGTACATAGCGATTTGTCAGCATTTGAGATATAAAACTGACGTGACCTTCCAAAGTATATAGGCAATTAGCTAAAATTTTTTATTTCGGTCCAGTCCGACCTACGGTTGTTGTGCCAAAGAAGAAAATGACAAACTATTTTCGCTATTGCAAAAATGTCAAAGTATATCACCATATGGTGGCATAAAAATAGAGCTCAGGTTTTCTGACGACTACTACCATTTATATTTGTGGGACCACTTAGCTAGCTTTTAACTAGTTTACACAATTTATGAGGTAAAACTGAACTGACATTTATTTTAGTACAACTTCCATTAGCACTTTTATTTGCTCATCTATTTTCACTTTGAATTTATATTTTTTTTCCAATCTTGTTTTCCAAGCATCTTTATTTTACACAACCAAAGCAATGCCACATTTATGAGCTCGTAAAATTACTAAACCATAAATATGTAGACTTTACAGTGCCACCCAAAAAGTGGATTTTAATGGCGTTGCATGGTGTTACAAGCGGCGCATGCGCTTTAAAGTGACACAAGAAAAAAAGAAAAACGCTAGCAGAAAAGTGCGACTGAGAGGATTTGTGGACTAATAAATTTTAAATGGCCAATGCTTGTGTTACAATTGTAAATTTAGTGGCAGTAAGGCAATTTCGTTTATGAAATCAATAAAATAGCAATAAAAAATCTTGTTCTCTGAAAATAAAGGCTTGAAAAATATTTCGAAAACAAAAAATATATATCTTCTTGCAATATCTCACTGTGCACCTCATTCAGTGCAAGAATAGCAGTATAACAATACAATGTTGCTCATAATTTTAATGCGGAATTGTGCTACCCATTGAGGTGCCACAGTGACGTGATTATACAGTTATTTACACTTACTACATAAACTTACCCCGAGAGATGCATATAGAGAAACTTTACATTCAGCAGTTGAAATGTGAATTTTAATACCTTCCTTCGCTGCTTTATGCCTTCCGCGGTTGCAACGTGTTGCAATGAAGCTCATACGTGCGACTTTTGGTGTCACGATTACAAAGCAACGGATTATGACTAAGTAAGTAAACATAAACTTCGCGTTATACTAAATGGCTTCCTACTTGGATTACTAGGTTTAATGGCATAAAAATGCTTCTTCTTCTTTGACAATATAACCATGGGTCGGTTTGGGCCCAGAATACACAATTACGCTAGTTAGTCGTGTTTGTATATCCAGGTTAATATGCACGGTTACCAAGTCCTCCTTAGGATGGTAAGGATTAGATAAGTTGCCAGCGAGATCAGAAAACGGTAGGCCCGGGTGGATAGTGTTATGGGGTGACGCATCTCACGCTGAACATATGTTTGATATATTGAGGTCGATGCAGAATAGATAAAGGTTTATCCTGCTACAATATAGCAATTGAGAACTTCGGCTGCAATGAACGTGCTTCAATTCCCACAACAGCCGGTTCTAAGTTAACGAATTGACCCTCATTTCATTCGGCAAAAGGCTGTACTTTCGGAGTTCTAACCTTGTTTGGATCGGTAAGTCCTTCCATTCCATGAACGAACCTGCTACCGTCCATCCATGGATCAAGAATCGAGCTTTCGCTGGAGCTTCATTATGCGAACGACATGGCGCATTCATTGATAATTTAAGCGCTTATCATATCCATGTAGCCGTGGACCTCATATAGTTCGTGGTTACATTTTTTAGTTTTGTTTTGGTATTCAACTGTGATGCGCACGGCTCCACAAACTTTGAAGGTTCTCTTAAACTCATCATTCTCATCTCTTTGCGATATCGTCCATACTTTTGCGCCGTCTAATATTAGATCGAGAACGATGAAACGCTTATAGAGCGAAATTTTTCTTCATCGTATCATGTTCACACTTGCGTACATGGCATGAGTTATATTGGTCTTGAACTCCAGGCTTAAATTATTAATGGAATTTATTATGTCGACCGCCACAAAGTCCTTAACTTTTTCAAATTTATAGCTGCCAACAGTGACACAGTTCCTAAGATGTGGGGAATCTTTGTTTTTGGATAGGTACTCAAGGGACTTTGCCTTGCTCTCGTTCGCCACAAAACCAACCTCTTTCGCTTTTTTTTCTAGGCTTGAGGCTAGTGCTGTTAAAAGCGGCTCTAAAATAGATCAAATGTTGATGCTTAGGTGGATTTGTGAGGTCTAAAGTTACTGCGTATTTATAAGGTCCAATTAGTTTATTTACAATGCTCTTAAGTCTTCCACTCTATCTCTTTTCTTATGAATAAGTTGGAGTAGACTCATATCTCAATCATTAGGAATGAATACATCCGCCCTTGAACTGAAAAGATTTGAGTTCGCTAGTAATGAGGGACACATTTAATATATTTATAAGGTATAGGAATGGTTACTCATAACCCTAGATTCCCACTACTTTTTATAAAACATTTTGAACTTTTAGTTTAGACAATGTCTTTGAATTTCTCTACGTACTAGAATTTCTTTAGAACATTTGGTTTCAAATTCTCGCCAATTACCACTGGGAAACAGAGTTATGTTCACAATATTTATTAAAATTAGCTCCTCGGTATGAGTTGGTTTTAACTCCAGAATCAATATGACGAGACCGAAGTTCTCTTCTAAATAATTTTATAGAGTGACTTGTACCGTATTTTGTTTTTCAAACGTACTTATACAATTGGATTTGGATCGGAATTCGTACGATCATGCATTTCCAAAGAAACCTATTTACGGTACTCTTTTTGAAAATATTCAGCTTCAGCTGAGGACGAGTCGAGAAAGAGCACGTTGAATACCCAAAATATTCACCAAAATCATCAAAACGGACTCGAGAGAGATATCGCGCGATCTTGATATCATCTGACACTTGCCTGACGATTTTCAAGCAACACATCTTTTACTTTTTTATATTTTCATCAGCTGACGAGGATTCAACAATTTTTAGATTTGTGATCATTCATTTTATAGCCGTCATTTAATATTTTATAACTTGTGTAGGGAGTCTCTTCCAATGAAAGTTTAACTGAATACCTTATGCCGTTTCAAAAGTATTTTTGTATCCGTTGCTCTATCCAATCTCTGCTCGATTGTGGTGCAAGTGAGGAATAACATATTGTATTACTAGCTCATTTACCAGTTTCTGCACAAAATTGAGCTGACATTCGGACTTCTTATAAACGCATATGCTGAACAGCATCAAATCAAAATTACTGTCCAACGGAGCAACAATAGCTCAGCATTTCACTTGTCAAGCAATAAAAGGACAGTTGGAGTATGAGAGACAACTTTTCTGATTTTCGGCTGTGCGTTCTCGTCATTGAGGCTATTTTATAAACATACATATTTGCGTCATATGTCGCTTTACAGTTTGACCAAAGTTCTTTTTTTGGTTTATTGGCTCATTAGCAATAAAATTGTGAAATTGTCTCGACAGTTAAGACATTTTTTTATATGACGGCTTGATTTTTGGTAGAATTTTTTCTAAAACTTCTGCTGCTCATGCTAGCTTGAAGCGTTAGAAGAGAGCAGCTATGCGAGTACTATACGTTAGAATAAATTCAAACAAAGAGTGCGATATTGTCTGCCAAAGTTCACCTTTCTGGTTTTCGCTACATATTTTTTCAATTTGGGATAGTCGAGATTCGAACCCTCGGTATACCGAGTAGTAAGCACCGATTCAAACCACATTTTCTTTGAATTTCCTTATATTTGACAGTACAGATACATTGCTAAGCATTCTTTAATGTCAAACAGAGAATCACCGCTCCGTCCAAAAAGCGTTTATGTTGATAACACCCGCACAGCAGTTTGTTACAAAAACAACTCGCTACTCGTCCATATATACACACAGAGAAGCGCAAACTTTTAACTGGCAAGTTGATGTATTGGCTATGGCGGTACCCACCAACAGTATTCCTAGTGTTTGCCTTTCGGTAAATATTCAAGAGTCGCAATAAGCGATGCTCTCCGCAATAATAACAAACTTGAGTGCTGTTTGCACAATAAATTCATATAAAATTAAAATGCCACTCTTTTGCACTTGCAGCGTGGGCATTCATTTATGGCGCTGTTTATTTTGATTTTGCGAATTTCAAGTGGCGAGTAGCGAGTAGCTGAAATGCCTGTACAACGAGTCGGCCGGTAGCTTATGCAAATGTTTGCTTAGCAATGCTGAGCGGTGTGCACACAGCCTACAAAAGCTAATAGCGCGCAACAACTTCGCCGCTATGAGTGAGTAAATAGACACATTTCCACCTGCAAGTATTGCAAACTTTAATTTACAAATTTGAACACAATAAGTTTTGGTGTACGTTGTTTTTTTTTTTTTTTTTTGTTTTTGATGACATGGCAGCTCTTGTATCTATTCTGGTTGCTCTTCGTCCCAAATGCGGACATTTTTCTGTAGGCAAATGTCCAGTAAGAGCTCCTAAGATGTCGGCAAGTTGAACCTTGCTGTGAGCAAGTAGTTCAATGGATCTTCTCTACTCCCTACTCTATACCAATGACCTAATCACCTTGCTGTTCATTGACCAATGTTTGATAAATGTATGCGAAGTTTATAAATTCCGTGCTGGAACGCAGAAGGGCAGCTAGATTCACATAGTTTCTACTCCGTAGTAAGTGAACCTAGGTTGCCCACTCTTACTAGATCGTCGGCTTTGACCTTATAAGTGATTGGCTGGCCCACCGACCAACGCCTGCTAAACGTATCCAAAATCCATACGCAGACCGACAACGGGATTCACAACGCTTCTACTTCGCAGTAAGTTGGACGAAGGTGCCGGCTCTTTCGAGCTCATCAGCTTTACAGTTTCCAGCGTTTCTAGTATTGCTTGGCTTCCTGACTATAGAGCCTAATGATGATGTAGCTTGATGCTATTTTTATCTAGTAGAAAGCTTAGTTGGCAGCGATTTGTCTTATCGCCACAGCAGAACACGACTGGAGTGATAATTTTGCATATTTGAGAACGCAAACTGTTAACTTTTAGAAAACAAAGTCCAAGTAACACCACTAACAAGCCTTAAATGCCTCAACAAATATTGAGTTTAACTAATACTATGTATTAATGCAAGTAATGCATTAAAATTTACAGAAATTGTCCAGGCTTCACTGTATTTTGCATTTGTTAGCCATGCCTCACCTTGCCACACTTGTCCAGCGTGCTAACAAGACTGTGAATTGTCTCGCCGCTGCTGGTGTGACTCTGACTGTGACCGCCTTTTCAGGTTCACATTTCATATGCAAATAGAAATATAATGTCTATGCCCATATACATAAATATATATAGTTTTTAGTATTGAAATGTGCAACAAGACACGTTTCGTTCGTTTCGTTAAGCAGCACGACACATAATGCAACAAAAGTGCATTAAATGCACACATTTTCGACGTTTGCCATTGGCCTTTAACTTGGTTTTCGAGCACTACTTTTTTGTGCACATTTTGTGTGCTAAATTCTACGGCGAAATCCAATTTGTGGCAAAGCAAAGTGGCATGACATATTCAACAAATGAAATGCTAAAGCATTGCGGTTAAAGGTTTTAACAGTGTTCTGAATTTCAGCGCTGACATTGCTTCACTATTCCAAGCGTAAGTCAGTACTTTGCGGTGCAATCACAAGCAATTTGGTTGACCTATTTCCACTGCGAGCGCTCCAAAATGTGATTTTTGATTTTCCATAACTTCTTCAGAAATAAAATTCTCACGTTTCTAATAAACATATAGTCCAAAAATTGATGTAGCAACCAGCCAGCGCAGCTCAGCTCAGCTCAGCTCAATCATCCTACCTACATTGATTGTAGCGAGGTACTTAAAAAGCAGCGAGTAAATTATCTGCTGACCTTTGCCGCAGCGCTTCAACGCCTCTTCAATTGCGGCGACTCTGCACTAGCTTCCACGAGCGCAATTGCCGACATTAAATCTTTCATTTCGGTCTAATGTTGCCCTCGAAACTCACCTTTTGCTGCCTTTCTCGCCAAATTGAGCACTTTTTCGACTAGTTGCTGGCTAAAGTGAGGTTATATACAGACATGTACGCGAAAAAGCTATTGTTTATTAGCGGCTTTGGTAGCCACAATACGTTAGTTGCGCCCATCGAGCGGTGGTCTTTCCCACTTGGTTCAGGCTGCGTTCGTTTTTACGATTTTTTTTAGACAAACTTCTATTGTACACGCTGTTATTTTTTCGCTAGCAAAACTTGTTGATTTTTTCCCTACTATCGCTGACATTTTTATACCCTGAACAAAACATATGAAAGGAAACGTCGGAGACCCTATAAACCGCGAGCTGAGTCGATTGAGTCTAGTAACTCTGATTTCGAGATATCGATCTGAAATTTTGCGCATGTCCGTTTCTCAACAAGCAGCTACTTATTTGTCGGAATCGCTGTTATCGGACCACTATAGTATTTAGCTGTCATACAAAGTGAACGAACGGAATCAAGCGTATGGATAACTTTTTACTTTAACAAGATATCTTCACCAAGTTAGGCATGACTCATTGTCTAGGGTAATGTTGGTATCTCCGAAGAAATCTTTCAGATCGGATCGCTATAGCATATAGCTGCCATACAAACTGAACGATCGAGTTCGAGAAAAGTTTTTTATATAATTAGGTAACTTCACCGAATTTAGCGTGAGTTATTGTACAAGAAACCTGCTGCAATCTCTGAAGAAATCTTTCAGATCGGATTACTAGAACATATAGCTGCCATACAAACTAAACAATCGGAATAAAGTACTTGTATGGAGAACTTTTTCATTTGACGAGATATCGTTACTAAATTTGGCGTCAGTTACTATCTAAAGCAACGATATATTCTCCAAGAAAACTGTTTACATCGGATCACTATAGCATATAGCTGCCATACAAACTGGTCAAGTTCTTGTAAAGAAAACTTGAACCTGTGAAGGGTAGTGTAGCTTCGGTGCAATCGTACTTAAAGTTTTTTTCCAGTTTCTTTATATTTCTGCCTTTTTCACACTATTTTTACACCGAAGCTATGAAAAAATCGCATTGTTTTTGTTTGTAGGTGCGGAAAACGTGAGCCACGCTTTTTTATCACCCGCGCAAAATCAACGAGCCATCCACTCAGGCAGCCGGCTAACCAAGCGCAGTCGAAACTTTTCTCACATTCAACGTTCCAGTGTCGTGTGGGCACAATGGTCTGACAAGCCGCTTGCTGGCTATTTCGGCTGTCTATTATAAGCTCTTTGCTGTACAGCTGCAGACAAAGGGTATCTTTGTTGCCAATAAAGTTGCTTTTTTGAAGCACTAGCTTGGCGGTATAGACTGTGTTGTTTTTATTGCACTTTGAATTTTCTTTTTCGACACATAGAACTACGCGCACTTTTACCGCTTTCTTTGTACATTCGGGCCTTAGCTAGACTTAAGCAAGTTTCATGCATACCTAGCTTGCTGCAGCCTTCGAAAAAATAGTATAAAATGTTATTATACTCATGTACTTTGAATTCTTATTTATTTACCCAGCCATGTTGCCAAACCTCACCAATATCTATAAGCCATTAAAATCGTCCATTCAGGCACCTTTTCGACCTGCGCACACTGTCATATTTCGGCTCAACACGAGTAACGTTCGCTTGTTACCTCGTTGCCTTTTTGCTGTCATCACTTCTCCGTTATTTTCTCGCCACTCATGCTTATCGCGCTCATCGCTTGAACCATTCTATGCAACTATTGCCGGTAACCTATTACTATAACGGCACTCTTGTTGCTTCATTTTGGCTATTTTCCGCTTTCGCCTATTCCTTCGCTCATTATAGTTGATCGTACGTCTCATTCGTTTGTAGGCGTTCTAGAGTTTGTTTTGCCTGGGTTAAATAGCAATATTTTTAGGTTAGATGCTGTTATTTTGATGGCCAATTGTTCGCTTTCTTTTTTTTCTTTAGCCGTCCTCTACACTTTTATCATGATTTGCGCTGACATTGATGATAGCTTCACTATGCGCTGAGGCAATGAGACGCCTCCAAAGACCACCACAATTTAATAGATTTTCACCGATCAGCAGTTAGCTTTTAAACCTGAAGTACAACTAGTGATTCATAGACAACGTTAAGTTGTTCGAAAGCTTATATCTAAGCATTTTTGCGAAATTTAATCCGATTGAAAGCGAGTGTGTTTCCAATGTCTTCTGCCGTTGGACCTTTAAACCTTCGCTGGGCTTAAGACGCGCTAGTCAACAACCAGAGCCTGCGCGACTGTGAGAACCTTCTCTAATAAAACCACCTCCCTCAGCAAAGTCGATCTCGCCGCAATTGAAGGTATTCTGACTGAACGCCGTCCAATTGATTGATATGTGGTGAGGTTAAATATTTTATCGGACACTCTTTGCCGAAGCTGTATGAAGAAAAACGAGATGGATTCATCACTTCCTAATCCATTGCCCGGTTTTACCAACTGAGATTGCAATATCTCGGCAGACCCAACTTTGATGAACCTAGCGCAGTTGCTGAGATTGACATTAACGACCTTAATAAATTTGTGGTAGGCACAGAAAGCATCATCGATATATGAGGATCTGTTGATCCACTTTAGGGAGTTTATGTGTAACTTAAAGGACGAATATTTGTTCAAGTGAATTCCATCGAATTTGGATCAATCTTACGACCTTTCCTAATCAAACCTTTTAGTTGTTCATGGGTAACTCAAAGGCCGAATATTTGTTCAAGTAAATTCGATGGACGATCCTTCGACCTAACCTAACCTAACCTGTATCTGACCAGGGAGCGCTTTCCTGGTTCTTAAACTAATAATTCCAAAATTTTAGAGTTTTCTGTGGCCTGAAATAAATCTGACTCTAAGGTCTCGAAAAGAGTCAAAGTCTTTTATTTTCTCAAAACTTCCAATGATTGATAGATTTTACTTTATATAAGATGGATACAACGGATTTCTTGTTCAGAATATTGAACTTGTGGGCAGAGCTTCATGAAGTCAGAGATTTTAGATGTTTAGACGACATTCTTATTTTGCGCGTTTAGTGATCTCAAAGTGGTGTAATGGATATTATAATCTTATCAGGCCGACGGTTTGGACAAGTAACTTTGAAATCCTTGCGTTGAACTTCAAATCTTTCAATTTTATGGAACAACGATCTGCAAGAAAAGAAACTCTTGGGCTTAGTCAGTTTGTACGTGATCTCTACTCATGAATCTGTTGAGACTATAATGATGATCAGTTATACAAGAAAACGCAAGTTTAAAGTTTTTATATAACTATCAACATCTTTGTTATATTTTCGTTTAACAGTTTTCTTCAAGTAACTAGTCATCTGCCTCAGCAGTCAACCACTTGTCTCATAAGAAAACTTGCGCTGGGTTAAAAAATAGCTAATACTTACCAATGCTTCTGCTGCTTCTTGAGTTCGACCGTCATGTAGGAATACTTAAACCATTTTGGCGAATATATTGGTTTTATGAATATTGTTAAGTTATAATTTAAAACTCACGTTGCCGTAAACAAAGTGATTTCCGAAGAATTCGCCGGCAATTTGTGCAAACTCTACTCGCTGCGAGTTCGAGTGTTCGCCTGGTGATTTGGCAATTTGTTGCAATTGAAGTTAAGAGGGAAATCTTGTCAATTTATTTTATTTTGATAGCTGCGCATTTTTCGTTATGAGACTAATGAAGAGTTCATGTGGTTGGTGAAGAAATTTGGGTTGGCAGCAGCAATTGCATTGATTGTAGGTGGCGGTCGGTATATGTGAGGAGTTTCTGCATGAGAAATAAGTAGTTTTATGTATTTGAAGAGCTCGTAGGAAGCCATATGGCAATGAAAAACATATAATGAATATTTATTGTGAGGAATATTTGAGGTAGTAAGAAATACAGCTTACTAAAGATGGTGGGTCCAAAAATTGTGTTTTTAATATAGGACTGAGTCCTTATACTCTCCCTTACAAATAAAAAAATTTAGTACCTATATTAAGAACACATTTTTGGACCTACTCATATAAGGTTTTAGACCAGGTGCTCAAACTTTAGTGTCACAAAAGAGTATACTTTTCAAAATTGCTTGTTTGCTCTTCTAATTCGTTTTCAGCCTTCGGGCGAGATGAAGAGGTCCACTGCAGTTGGTGATGTCGGATTCTTCCCATTTGTGTAGAGTAGATCGGGATTCTAATAATCCACATTTGAAGAGTAGAGTTTATACTGATTTCTGGAAGCTAACGGATGACTTAATTGAGATCACTGGGAGGGTAATGTACTTTGGAAATTAAGAGTACGAATATCAAAGAGAGAACCAAGAAGGCAGCGATCGCTTTATTATACTGTTGTAGAGGTGTCATTGGCAAAAGTAGAAAAAGTGGAAGTGCCACTGAAAGTGGACCTCTGGCTCTACGACCTCATAGACAAAACCGTTCTATGGAGTTTTACGTGGTGGTATGTTTTATGAAGGTTGGTGGAGGGGTTTTCTATCAGCAACTCAATATTTACTCCAGAATTCTTGAACAAGCTTCGAAGCCAAAGTTGTAGCCATAAAGGTAGCAGTAGATTTACTGTTTCGGAGTGCAGCTTCCTTCACCGAACTGACGGGATTTGAAACTAAACGCTTGTGCAAATTTGTATTAGCCACTAAGCGTTTTGCTGATTTATAAGCTTGAACACAGGAGTTCTTCTTTACACTACATATAGCATTCAACATCCGACCTCTCTAGATCAACCCTCTAACCTAATCTAATGGTACGAGGGTTTTTCCTTTTACGCTGTTCCAGAAAATATTGAGACTTCTAAGACCTTTATTTAGTAATTTTACATTTATTTGAAGTCATCCATGGTCTTGCCAATGCCGAAACTCTCCTAAATTTAGTGTCATGGAAGTTATTATCCGCCAGCTGATGTTCCAGCAATGCCTGTCGCTCGTCAAAACTTGTTTTTTTCGAAAGATCGGTTATTTCCAGTTACTGAGGCTCTAAAGCATGCTGCTATAGTACCAGTACTTGCCACATATCGGCATTACTTAGTAAATGTTGTAGTCCAAGCATACAGTCGCATCGCCAACAGCATAGCAATCAACAAGCAACGCTGAAACGCTTGGAACGCTTAAAAATGGCACAATCACGATTTCCATTTGAATTTTCAATGATTTTAGTCGCTAGAAAATATAACTGGAAATGCAAATGTTTGTATGTGAGCACAGTACAGCGCGTACATGCAACATTGTCATGCATAAGCTGCGACTTGTTGTGTGGCATGGTGAGACATTGCACACTTGCTGCATAGAGTGGCAAGTTGCATGTGGAGCAAAGGGCGTGCAATAGGAAGTAAGAACTCACCTCGGGCATGCACATATTTCCATACAATTTTCCACTTACTACTCACCAATAGCAACAACAACAACAATCACAGTAACGAACGCTTAAACGGTCAACACGAGTTTCGTTGCAAGCAACTAAAATTGTTTGTTTATATTTTGCCATGGCTTGCGCTAGATATTTTGAAAGCTTATAGCGGTTATTATTGTTGTTGTTATTTCGTTAACTGCAGCGTTAATATTCCGCTTAGTTCTCCATGGTTGCAACACGGAAACTGTAGCTGTATTGCCAGGCCACGCTGCCTTGCATAATATAATTTTCATTTGGCCTTGGGACGTTAAATGGCATAATGGAGTAATGGATGTGGAAGAACCAAAACAAAAGAGGCGAAAAGTGAGGCACAACAATACAAGAAGCAGCATGGAAATAGGGAAATGAAAATCAAAAGCGGGTAAAGTGAGTGTAAAGCCGAAGAAGTTGTGAGCAACAAGGCGCGGTGGTAAAGTAAGAACGTCATGGAAAGCCAGAGTACGAGTGGACAACAAGGCAACAACTTTTCAAGGCATTTGTGTGTGTGTGTGTGTTGGTGTTTTTGTATGCAAATGACGTTAGTTTGCCTGTTCAACGCGCCACTTGAGCGCTGCGCCATTTTCAAGTGCAACAATACAAGGTAACGCCACAACAGCAAACGCCGTAAAAGTTAAAACAACAACAAAAGCAACAAAAATGTTAATTTCGGTTGCACCACAGCTATAATACCCTTCACAAATAGAAAGTTTTCCCTCAAACACTTGATTTCGTTCGGTCAGTTTGTATGGCAGCTATATGCTATAGTGAACCGATCTAAACAATTTCTTCAGAGATTGTAGCGTTGTCTTCGGCAATAACCCATAACAAATTTGGTGAAGATATCCTGCTCAATAAAAAAGTTTTTCATACAAGGACTCGATTTGGCCCGGCCAGTTTGTATGGCAACTATATGCTATAGTCAATCGATCTGAACGATTTCTTTGCAGATTGCATATTTGGTTTGGACCATGGTTGTTTTCTAAATTTTGCGAAAATATCTTTTGACATCAAAAAGTTTTCCATACAAGGACTTGATTTCGATCGGTCAGTTTGTATGGCAACTATATGCTATAGTGGTCCGATATCAGCGATTCCAACAAATGAGTAGCTGCTTTTGGAGAAACGGATGTGTGTAAAATTTCGGTACGATATCTGAAAAACTAAGGCAATAGTTGGCGTATATAAAAAGAGACGAAGTCCAACTGATATTATATACATATATTTCGTAGGATCTCCCACTTTTCCTTCTGGTTATTACAAACTTAATACACTCTGTTCAGGGTATAAACATATGCGGCGTCTGTGTGCAACATTCCGTACACAAAATCTCGCCAGCTTGCCGCATGAAAAACGTGCCCCACAGCCAATCGGTCACAACGGCAGCGTAACTAATTCTATTGCCGCGCCGGTTGCTACGCGAAAAGAGATTAAAATGCAACTGTGGTAGGGTGTAGCAAGTAACTGCTTTTATGGTTGCAGCCGCCACTACTTTTTGGTGTGGCAAGTTGGAAAATGTAGTTGCTGCAACACTTTCTTTACGGCTCCACAGCATTTTCAAATATAGTTGCTTGTTCGCGGACATACATACATATGTATGTGCGACCTTTAGCCAACTCTCCGACTTGCAACAGCGCTGCGTTGATTGGCAGGTAGTCACCGCAGCAGTCGCTCACAGTTAGTAGTTATTCACAAAATATTTTTTACGGTTAAATGCAAATTCGATTTGTTTGCAGTTTTCATGGCAATCAATTCTTTTTTGTTGTAGCTGCACTTAAGGCCTGTGGTGAAATAGACAATAGTTGCTGCTGGCGATCGTTTCGCAGCTCAGTTGGTCGTTTGCTAGTTTTAAGTTTTAATTTGAAATTTTTTTGCAGAGTTGGCTCGGGCTCTGGTTGCGTAGGCGCGGCAGACTTTTGTCCTTGGAATGCAAACGCCTTGAAGCGCTGGGTATATGTCGGGTTCTGGTTCCGTGTTGCATAAATTTTACGAAAATTATTATTTATTCCGATGAAAGTTGCAAGCTGTTTATTTATTTATAAGTATGTCAGAATATCAGCGGCTGGGGAGTTTGCAGGGAAGACGGATGATGCAAACTTCCCAGCCGCTTGCGACTCGTCTCAGCTGGCTGTGCGAAAACGCCCTCTCTACCTTTACATATCTGTATCTAACTTTCAGGATTATTCTAGGCTCGACACAGGAGATGCTTCAGCGAATCTCTCATGATTACTTAGCTGCAGTTATCGTCATTACTTGTGCCCATCTGGTTCACATGTGATGCCAGTATGTTGTGACCTGTTCTTATGCCAACAACTGTCCTGCAGACCTTTAGAGCTCTTGTGAGTAAAAAGCATAAGTGGTTTTCTTTTTAGATCTCGGCAATTCTACATGTCCTTAAAGCATTCCAACTCTTTCGAAAATTTCATTATGTTTCTTTTTTTGCGACTTACATATACTGGTTCGGTGGCCAGATAGATGACCTTTCTGGCAATTTTATCAGCAATTTCGTTTCTGTTTTGGCCTGGAGGGTTGTATATATATACACGCTTTCTGGGACTTCTAAGAACATTCTCTTCTGTAATGCGTTATGAGATTGTTGGCATAATTTCTCCCTGGCTATGACGTACTATATAATCTTCTTTGTTTCTATTTTGTTGTTTCCTGCTTTGTTAGTTATCTCAGTCTCTTCCTTGAACTCAAAGAATCCGCCTAGAAGATACTCCAGTACTTCGGCAACTTTGAAGTATTTCATCAGATCCAGGTACGAGCAATAGATTCCGGCTTCTACTCCATTAACCATTTTTGATTCGTCTGAGTAAGCAGAGTGCAAGAGTAAGTAAAGTAATAGCGTAAAGCGATCAGATCCAACGCAAGGTTAGCAATAGGTAGAGAAGACAGTTGCCATTGCGTTCATACCAACGCGTAATTGTGGGAAATCGTTAACAAAAAGCAACTCAACTGCTGCCTCTAGCCCTAATCAAAACGCTAGTAAATTATTCATATGCTCATAAACGATTTTTTTACACCTTCTCCTTTTCTAACTTGAAATAATATATATGTAAAGCATGCGGCAATAATTCTTTGTAAATAAAAAAAACTCATTAAAATTAGTATTTATGAGCTTGTCAACCGTGCCTAGGCAGACGCAATAAACTAAAGCATGTTGACTTGTCACCTTAGCTTGGAGCCTAAATTTTGCTGTGCTCTTCACATATGTACTTAAGTGTTCTTTGCCATTACATGCGCTCCTCTGCTACTTTTTACTATACACCTTTTCTTGGCTATATTTTTTTCCACATTTGTCTAGTTTTTGCTCTCGAATACTGCCAGTATATGAGCCTTTCTCCTTCGAGAGTAAAACACACATCCACATATACACACACAGGCGTAAGTGGTGTCTTCCCTGCAATCTTGTGCGGCTTGTTTTTCAGCCTGCGGTTAGTTTTTTGTTGGCTCCAGCACAATCGTTCTGCATATCCTTTAAATGTCAACTCCTTCCGACACTATCGCTGGTTAGCAGTAAATTTGGTTCATACACTTTTTGCACCCACTGTCTTCCGTGGGGCATTCTACCACCGTACTTAATTATATGCCTTATGCTGCCAAGTTTGTTTATAAATATGTATTTTGCTTCCACGGGTTGTTTGTATATCAGCATGTACTTGCATAATATATAACGGTTTCTTCATAGCGCGCACATAAATACTTTTGCCTCAAACCGAAAAGTGTGTTTTCATTGTGAATTTTGCTGTTGTTATTGTTTTGACTTCGCCTTCGCCGCTATTTACTTTTATTTCTTTTGAATTCTTCTTTTGCTTCCTTGACAATTGTCCCTTCGGGGCACATTTCGCATGCATAGCGTTTTGGAAAGACGTGCACAACAACAAAAAATCTAAAATGCGCCTGTGTACTAATGGGGATTGGCAGCAAGCGCTGGAGTCAACTAAAAGGCAGCTTTTAAAATATGAATTTAGTTATTGATGAAGTTTTAGGGAGTGTGGGTACTGTAAAATTGCTGGCGGCGAAAGAGAGGCGACTGTCAGTCGTAAGTTTGAGCATCAAAAATTCATAGGTGGTATCCAGAAATGGTGTGTTCCGAAACTTTGCTATTTAAAATTAAGTTTTTTTTTTTTTTGTTAAAGTTGTTTTGGTACCTCCGGCGGCTTTGAACTAACTTATCTCGTTCGATTATGGTCAATTATTTTACCTTGAAGTTTTAACAAACGGATAGTGGAAATATAGTCTCACAAGATGAGATGCTTTAGAAGTTCCGTAAATCCAAAACAAAAACTTTGTTCGGTCAGTTTAAATGACAGCTATAAGCTGTAGTCACGCAGTCTGAACGATACAGAGATTGCAAACTTGACTCAAACAATAACCCATACAATATTGCTGCTACTTATAATTCCTCGAAATAAAAAGGTTTTCTATACAACCCTTGATTCCGCTCGTTAAGTTGGTATAACAGCTATAAGCTATAGCATCTGAGATCAACGATATATCAACGGAAAAAATAAGGAGCCTTTTGGGGCCATCAAGGAGTTCTTCAAGGACCCCAGCAAGCTTGTTGCAACGTCCGCTGGTCCTGCCGCCACTGTCGAAAAGGAAGAAGAAGACAAAAACAAGGAGTCGGAGTCCGAGGAAGACGACGATATGGGTTTCGGCATCTTCGACTAAATAGCTCAACATTAAAAGAGACTACTTTGTGTATAAAGAGACATACAGCTAAATACAATATACTCGTAATAGCTAAATCGGCTCCAAGTCGCGCTGATCATTCATATAGTACATTTCATAGGGTCTCTGAAAGTGCTTTCTGAGTTTTACAATCTTTTTGACAAATTTAATATATATTTCGTTCGATTACGACCAGTAAGTGTTTCGACTTTCCGAATGTTCAAAAAGATTCGTAAGTTAGAACAGTGCTAAACATTAATTCATTATAAGCTTTTCAGTAGGATCACAGTTCAACCAGAGTTCGGTATTTTCAGTATTTCGTCTGCAATCCTTAATGATTGAAAGAGTGTTCTTTCGGGTAGGAAGCTTTTTAGTAAAGGATGGATCGATGCAACGTTTTGAAATAGTTTTCTAAAATATCACAGGTATATACTTTTTTTGAAGCTTGTAAGAACATTCTTTCGTATATAGACCTTTTTAGTAAAGGACTTATTTTACTCAGAGCTTTCGAAGTCTTTCCAAAAGTCTAATGCTTTAGAATAGTATTCAGAAAGACTACAGGTCTTATAGAGCTCAGTATATTCAGTATTCCCTCTCTTGTCTTTACTGATTCTTCGAATACGTGCACGCCCTGTTCAACTCCAAGGTTTTTCAGGAATATCACAGGTCAAGTAGAGCTCGATATTTTCAATATTTCTTTTGCATTCCTTGAAGATTGAAATAACTTTTATTCGTATATGGAGTTATTTTATTGAATGACCGATTTAGCTTAGAAATTGCGAAGATCTTTATGTAAGTCTAATATGCTTAATGTGAACCTAGTTTTTGTTAACAATTTCCCAAAATACTCGTAATCATACTGCTTCCAAAATCGAAATAACTGTTTCGGTCCGATCCGAGTTTCAGGCAAATTTCTACCCTATATTATCCGTATCTCCGTTATTGTATTGCGTAATGCTTAATAAGCCCAGTTGACTAAAACATTTAAAAATTATGGTTTAAAATCTTGACACAAGGATTCTTGAGTACTTAATGATTACTGCTGCTTAAAACTAATTTCTCAGAACACATTAAGAACCACAAAATCTTCGATTATCTCAAACCCAACCGGGGCGATGAGAACGTGAGTGAGAGCGCTAGAAAAAGAATGGAGGAGAAAGCGTACAAGAGCAGCATCGATATTCTAAAACTACTTACACTGATTCCCAAAACTATACAGCCACTTACAAGGTGATCTATAAATACTACTTCTTAACTTTTCTAGGATTTAATATTTAGAAAAAAATGTAGATTTTTGATTAGAATGGAAGCCTTTTTCATATTTTTTTGGCAAAGCAACTAGGTACTTTGTGATGGTGACAAATTGTTGAGCTTGCTACCTTAGTTTGGTCGAAGCCACCAGGGAGTGACGAAACCTCGTCTTGTAGTCTTAGCTTTATAGCATGACAGTTTCTAACCATTTTGTTGCCAAATCCTCGTAAAAATCTCGTACAAAAATCGGCAGCGATTCGAAGTACTCTACAACCAGTTAGGACCGCCGATTTCTCAGATAACGCTAAGTCCTCGAAGTAGAACTCATTTTTCGAAGAAAAACTTTAAACTTATAGCAAACTAACAGTAATTTTGAGTTCAGTAAAATTCACGAATTATTCGTCAACCCAACAAAAAACAATTTGTCCATCATTTCCGCGTGCGTGATGGCATTGCTATGCTGATATTTCGCCGAAATGTGACTGACAGTTGAAATATTTTATAATAAAAGCGCAGAAAGCCAGCACATTTGTCACGCCGACGTGTTCGAAATATGCCAGTCGAAAGTTCTTATGTACATATATAATTCTTTAGCACAGTCACACATGTCACATGGTTTCTATGTGCAACCGAGTGAAATAAATAAATGGATTACACGTAGTGGCAACCTCGATCAAAATGTTCCCACACACACCCACGTATCTGAAACTTTAACCCACTGACAAACAAATACAAAAAAAAAAAAATAATAATTTTTTCGTAACAAAGGACAGGATTTTTCATTGAGCACAAGTTTTTCAGCAACAATTGCGAAGCAGTGAAGCGCAAAGAACCGGCGTCAATGCCAGCGCCAATGACGACCAGGCGTTATGCGCTCGAATGCGTTGGCGACAGTTGAAGAGCTGATTGAAAGCACACTGAAAGCCGCTCTGTCACTGATGAGTTTGTAAGATTATTGTTTAGCTGTCTGGCTATCTGCCAGTCATAAAATTTGTGAAGAGCTGCTTTCAATGTTCAATATCGTCTTACCGTTATTTTGCAATTGCTGTCATATTGTCTAAAAAATTAGAATTCTTGTGGCATACCAAGGACTGGACGTCGGTATTCTATCTGCTTGAATTTTGTTTTGCAGTGAAAACTTTTTAATCAGTAATAATCTATAAGTCAGGTATATGGTAGATATCAATAAACTCGGAGCAAATTATGGAAGTAAAAGACTTCACTCTTCTGACCTAAGTATAGTGATGAGTCTTCTTCAGAGCATTTTATATTACACAGCTTAATACTAAGGAAAAAAGATTTTAGTATGTTTCTTTTCGCCAAAGCCTACATTTTAATTTTCCTTCAAGATAGTCTAGCCTTTCATATCGTTCCATAAGGCATTCAAGATTAGTAAATTTCGTCGTTACAGAGCTGAGCCATACTAACCAACCGATAAAAGCTTCCCATTACAAAACAGAAAACTGCACAAAATACACTTGAGTGAGTTAAGACAGACTAAGCGACAAAAGTGTAGGATTGACCGATGCCTAAACTGCTTTAAAGCGACAGAGATATCAAAAAGTAGAAGCCTCCCTCGACAAGAAGCCACGGACAGGAGCGGCACCAACGTTTAACGAAATCGCCAAACCTGTCATAACCAACAGCTCCGTGAGAATTAGTAAGGATCAATCCGACGATTTCGATACCAGACGAAGTTTTAGACAAGAAAGTGCCATCTAATCTGAACTGCAGCAGGTGTATACTCTAAAATTATAATGCTATTTGTGTACACAGATGCCATTGATAACGCAGGTTTTGACAACAGAGCCGTCAGCGCAGCCTTTTAAGCGAGAGTCTACTCAAAAGTTCCTCGCATCTTGAGATTTATGTCTGGTTTGGCAGCTATAAATTTGAAAAAGTTAAGTACTTTTTCTAACTCAGAACCAGCAAAAATGCCATCTACAATCTATGCCTGGAGTTCAAATGTAGAATAACTCTTGCTAATAGGTGCTACTTTGGGATCGGTAGGAAAATAAGAAGCAGATCCCTCTCTCGACGAACAAAAATTACGCTATATAACTCTTTTATCTTTCCCTTGCTATTATACGGCACGGCAACATGGACGATGACAAACAAAGTTGAGAAAGTATTTGGAGCACCCAAGATAACTGTGCTCTAGAAGATCTTCGGAGTGGTCGAGTAAGGCATGAGTACCGAAGAAGATGAGCTGTATGAATTATAGCTAAGCGCATAAAAATCTAACGTATGCGCTGGTTAAGCCACGCGGGATGGAAAACAGCGGTCTAGCGGAAAGTCCCTCCGATTCGAGACACAAAGGTCGGAAGCAACGAATTTTCTGATGAGGTGCAGCTTCATTTCGGCATTACAAAGAGAAGAGGTTTCTGGTATACGTAAGCTAAATGAAAACATGTCGATTCCTTAATAACCAAAAAAAATTTTTTTTCAGTTTCAGTTTATGCGCTTGCATGGAGATATAGTCATTCAAACTTCTGAAAAAGTCCTTTTTAAACGGGTTAGACTTTCGTAGATTTTGCATCGCAAATTTTCTCTAACCGTCCTAATTATCAAACAAGGCAATTCTTCAGTGATTTAAAAAAAAAAATTTCAGCATTTTTAGCAAGGCCTTCCTTAACAATAATATGATCTAAAATACATTGATAATCCCAGAAGCCTCGTCACTGTCCATTTACTCCACGATTAAACCATAGAATCACGATTTCATTTTACATAACTTCCCTTTATTGCTTGCCACACCCCCTCGTAGTAATATACACTGCCAACTGCTTAATTTAATTTCCATTTTCCACACAATCAACACCAGCCATATTATTTTGGTATCTGCCATCGCGCACAAATAAAAATTATCATCGTCTTCCTGTCAGGCTTGTAGAAATGTTTTCAGCTTCATTTAACACTGCAGCGCTGCCAGCGAGCTGGTCTTTACGAGCACTGTGAGCCGTAAAATGTGAGAAAAGCGCAAACTACAAGCAATGCGATGTTCATAAAACCGCAGTCAGAGCTCAAAGCTGGAAAAAAGCACCGAAGGCAACCACATGACGAACCGACAGCGACGGACGGTTACGCAACTCGACATCATCATCATCTCAATTATTTCAATTTCTGTAATTTCCTTCGCACTCACTTGATTGCGCAGCGAGTCCAAGCCTGAGTGCAGCACAAACGAACCTGACATAGTTGCAGGGAGAGGCGTTGTTGAGGTGGTGTGAAGCTCGTGTGACAGCTGCCAAGTGTGGGCCACTGGTGCAGTAGCAGCAAATGCGCTTTTGCGCTTCAATTGGCAATATGGCAAGCAGCCAGCCAGCCAGCCAGCCAGCCAGCCCAACAACCATACGACCGTCCAGCCAGGCCACAAAGCATCTAACCAACCTTCAGTGAGCTGAAGCTGGCGGTAGAGAGGTCAGCAAGAGAGTAGCGCTCAATGATTGCAATCCTGCGGCACTTCTAACCAAACTCAGAGTTCCTGTAGTGTGTGGTTGTGTGCATGGCCAACATTTTTTTCTCCCGCTTGGTAAGGCATCAGTGCGCCTTGACAAGAGAAGCCGAAGTGGCAGGCAACCGTAGTGGTGCTAAAATAGCTGTTGTATAAGTGCGGAGTAGAGGAAGCGCCGCTAAAGTTGCATAATTTACAGCGGAAACGGAAACAAGCCAAGTGTATACAGATGCCATTTAGAAGAGGAAGAAAATAAATTACAAAAAATGTTGTTAAAAAGAAGTTCCGATAAAACTGGCGAAGCTGCAACTAAAGATTTTATAAAATGTCCAGCAAGGCAGCGGAGGAAATGGCAATTTAACTTGAAGAATGTAACGTTTGGTAGACATTTTTGACTGCCAGTGTTTGTGGTTATAAAATTCTTATTATTCTGGTTATCTACTGTGCTTTAGAATTGGTTTGTGTACGGTACTTTCTTTTTTGTAATACCTTCAGCAACATCAAAGATTTACTCAAAGATTTTCTTATGTTTTGCTAAGGTTGAGTACAAAAATTAAATTTAATGCTAGGAAACATTCCTCAATTACATAGGACTGCGTACATGTGGACAGTCTTTGGACAGTTAGAAATTCGGACTCGTTTTGTCGTTAGGAGCGTCTGCGTTGACTCTCTTCGAACCTTCACAAATTAATGAAGAGAGTTATTGATGTTCGATACTTTTGGATGAAGAATACAAAGCAGAAGAATTAATAAAGAGAGACGATTTTATCAATACTTCCGTCTCGCTTGTTGTAGATTGGTAGCGAGTTAGTGGTCCACGGACTTCTTGCAATTCGATACTGAATGATTGCGCCTCAGGTAAATCGGCTAGCAGCCAACTAACAACTCTGAAGTGCCTGCTGGCCTAAGATAAATTTACTGGTTCCTGGAATATGTAACGCCCTTAGCAAAGTTCACCTTTTAATAGTTGTAAAAATTCAAATTAGTCTTTGAGGGATCATTATCCCGGCGAAGGGTTAAAAATTTTAGCAGATACCCGTTAAACAAACTGCTTGGATGAGGATGAGGTGGCATTATATCAATGTTTTCTTCCCGCATGTTGCGCTTTTAACAGAACAAGGCAAAAACACATTCCGTCCCACACCTTCAGGTAAAATACCGAAAGGAGAAACAAGGCACCATAGCAGATTTGTGATAGGTTTAGGGGCGCTTTATCGAGAGCTGATATCCAACTACAGGTCTTTTTTTAACTGGCTTCAAAAAGACTCCGAACTACCAATAGGTGTAAGCTCGTGTTCTAATAGTACTTCATTCAAATCTTCACACTCGTTGAATTAAAACAAGGAAAAATATGAGAATGTCTAAGACTAATGGTTGTCAAAAATCATCTGTTGAATACTCACCGAGGGCTCCCACTGGTAAAAGATACCACAGTATCAGGACGAACTAAGAGACGGACTGGTAACCATTCGAACTTAGAAGATAAGAAGAGTCCGTCTCTCCCGGTAAAAAGCCGGATAGATACCACAATATCACTACGAAGTTAGGGACAGGCTGTTAACAGTACGAACCGAAAATATAAAAACAACCATACTAAGTGTTTAAGGAGTCCAGCTCTCTTGGAAAAAATCAGGAAGTAACCAGTGGTTCCAAGAATTTTTAACGAGCTCAAAGAATGTATGAAGACAACACCAGGGGCAGCTGAAACCAAACCCGATAGTCAAAGTATGACTACAAAGCTAGTTCTGCTAGTAGTACGTCTGCTAGGGAGTGGCATAGTTTTCAAGATAATGAGTCTATTGATTGCGCAAGCGACATAGGTCAACTGTAGAGGCTAAGCCATTAGGAAAGAGGCCGTAGATAAATTAACTTTTTTTTTTCAGACATTTGCCTATGCAAATTTGTTTTGACTACTAAGTGTTTTGCTAATTTATGTATAAGTTCGAATACAGGAGTTCTTCTTTTCTATGGCCAGTCTAGGTGCGATCTTCGATCAGCCATCTAACCTAACCTAACTAAGAAATTTTTTCATTGTGTTTAGTTATATTAACATTTTCGTCGAAAAAATGTAGTATCTTCAAAGAAAAGTTGAAGCCGGTTTTGTGGTTAAATATCTTAAGAAAGATAGTAATGTGACCGGAAATTTTGGATTCCTATACCTTCAACAGGTTAGTCCATGGAGTTTGTAGTCACTAGAAGAAAATAATGGAGGAGCTGTGATGAGCACGTCAGTCTGTTTATACGCGAACTAGTCTCTCAGTTTCTGAGATTTCGATACGAACTTTTGCACACGTTCTTTCCTCATCAAGAAGCTACTCATTTGTCATAACCACCGATATCGGATCACTGTAGTGTATAGCTGTCATACAAACCGCTCCATAAAAATCAAGTTCTT
>NW_017537656.1:101093-104285 GCF_001853355.1 Bactrocera latifrons | reverse complement strand
CAATGCGGTAATTTCCGAAGAAATTGTTCAGATCGGCTTACTGTAGTATGTATGTAGCTGTCATACAAAGTGCGAAACTATACTAGCAACTAAATGTTAAGTTATTTTCGTCGAGTAAACCGTTCATCGAAACAATAAATGCCTAGTTTGAAGTAATTCAAAATCATTAAATTGTAATTAAAACTATATGTTTAAAAAAAAATTATCGCAGCAATTATATTTAAACAATTTGATTAGTCCGTATTTTTGATTAAAAACAGTTAATCAATTAACAGTTACATGCGTTATTGTATTATAATTTTTTTTTTATTGCAACAAGAACAACTGCCAAAAGCATTTACGCCATCAATTGCATGGAAAATGCATTTATTCCACTTGGCTATACGACTTAATGAGCATTCGTGCGCATGAAGCAATTGAAGCAGACCCACACATACAAACATAGGTGCTCAAATGCAAAATCATGCCAAAACAACCACAAAATTAATTACAATGAAAGTTACACGCACTCCACTCATCCGCCGGCGACTGTCGAACGCACACACCAACACAATCACAAACACACACACCAACACAGTGACAAATGCACACACCAACACAGTGACAAAGCCAAACGAAACGGTAATCGCTTACAATTGCTTAACTACATATTTGCTATACTAATAAAATAACGGCATATTATGTACATATGTAATGAACACACTAATTACACGAATCGCTGCCAACAACACACACACACAAACAAACAAATTTTCGACAACAACGCAAATGCATTAGAACAACGCGCGCCACAAACTGCACAGCAACAAACATTTAATTATGTGCTGGTAAAAGTTTAGAGTGTTTTGCTGTTCTCATTTAATACAAGCACAAAATTGTTGAATAACGTAATGGAGACAATAACAAATTGTTTCAACTTTATATGATTATATATGAGGTTCAATGTTATAACAAGGTATTCCAGCGTTTTCCTCGCTTACATACTTCCTGAATGAACTTGCATTCTCAACTCCAGCGGGAAGAGTGTTTTTCAGTTTTATTTCGCGGGTGGGTTTTGTGAGTCCAATTATGCCTGTGGTAGTAGCATGACTGGTGTTAGCTTGCGTCTTGCTATGTCGGTATTATGAGCGACTATGACGGCTATGGCTAGAATAGAGCTGAAATATGTATCCCGGCGAGGAGTGAGAATATCAGCTTAAATACATAATTGATTCTAACTATAAAGGTTTTTGTTCCGCACGTAGCAGATATCATAATTTAATTTATGGATGAGTTGACGCCTATCAATTTTTTACGAAGGTTAAATATTAAATAGCTGGTTCTCCAAAAAAAAAAAAAAAAAAAAAAAAAAAAATCCTGGTTCACTTTTCATTTGTTATATGTCAATATCTATTGGTTAAAGCACAGACAAGCAGTCTAACTATTCAGTATCTAATATCTAATAAAAAATTACTATTTTATGCGCCGTGTTTTCGAGTTTTCAGAATACTTATTTCCGTTTTAGAGTAAATTCAAGTATTGCAGAACCTCGTACCTAAAAACAATTTCATAAATTTATTCCAAAAGTAAATCCAAGCCTAAGTGCTTGAAACCCTCTACTGACATGGCTACTTAGTAGTCTATAGTATCTTCTATGTTTACCGGCTATACATTCAGCAAATATTCTTCAACTAAAATGTTATAAATTTTCAACTAATTTATGCTCGAAACAAATATTTTCATTTTCCACTAACACCTTTTAATAACATTTTAGCATTTCTGCGCTCATAACGGCTGTTGCATAATTAGTGTGGAATGCTGCAACTAATTAGCAGCTCAATAACTATTTAAACAATGCCAACTAACACCTATAAATGCATACATTTCGCTGACAAACAAACACATATCAATATTTTTGCTGCAACAGCCAACTTCAGCACACAGATTTTTTATTTTTTTACTTTATATACATACATATATAAGCATATATGCATACATATAAAATTATACCTACATATACATAGAACGAGGGATATTTATATTCACACATATAATATTTGCATGCATGCATGTATTTTACCGCACAGCATGTTGCCAACACGCTCATAGCCGTTATTGCACGTAATTTAATTAAATTGCTTATACGCAGTGGTGGCGCCAACAGTGGCTGCTAACACCAGCAAGCGTAACACTAACACTAAAAGGCTGCGCTGTGCTGTCACAACAGCAAGTATGGTTGAAAATGTTCAAAAATTTGTTGAAAATAATAACAGCAAACTTTAAATCCACAAATATGCATAATTACGACAAATTTTATAGGACTTTAGTTGGTGCCGTAAATGCAGATTACTTTTCGTATTACAACTTTTGTATAATTTATAGAGTAACAGTGGAGTGAGTACGAAAAATGTGGAGTCTAAATAGAGAAAGTAGAGTGGCTACAGGGTTTCAGGTGAGAAATTTATAGCCTTTAGACTTTGTTGATTCGCTGAAAGCTTAGTAAAATTAAAACAAGATGATTTAACGTTGGGATAGTTTCGGTTTTAGAAAAGTACGCTGTATTAATGGTTAATTTAAGTATGGAATTGTTGGCGCTGGAAAGAAAGGTATTCTTTAGATTTTCATAACCGCTTTTAAGTTCATCAAAGATCTAAATAAAATCGGACATGTTGGTTTGGTAGGTTAATAAGCCACGCAAATACCAGTTCCGGACCTTTTAGAAAGAGTGTCTTTATGAAGTTCATGAAAAGTACTCATTGTTTAGTACGCCAGCGCATGATAAGCATTTCGACAGACTCTCTGGTCTCACTAACGACACCTCTTCCAGTTTCTCATACCGTGGGGAGCCCACCTGCTTAAGGCGTAGCCATGCCATAGAGGAACAACAGAGATGCTCTATTGTTTCCCTAGTGGCTTGATTTTGACATTTCCTGTAATATTCTCGTTCTGGCAGCTGCATGCTGCATTAGTCACCATCAGACTGCGGGTACAACACTCACGTAGGATGGTGATTTCTACATGATTCGAAGGGATTTTACCCCGCCTTACGGAATAAAGTAAAACAAAACTGGACAGTCGAGGCGAAAATGTCAATATATTTTTCCAGTAAAAAAACTGCAGGTCTTTAATTATTCTTGTTGATCTGATCGTTGTATTCACATTTTAAAAAGTTCAAATATTCTCAAAAATACTAAATATTAAATTTATTCGTCC
>NW_017537656.1:66294-101062 GCF_001853355.1 Bactrocera latifrons | reverse complement strand
AAAAAAAAAAAAAAAAAACAAAGAACAATTGCTCTTGTTAGGTCACGAAATTTTGTTTCTAAAATTAACGAACCTTTGCAGTGTTTTAACTTCCCGACTGTAGCAGCATCAGTCTTCCCATGCCATGTATCACCTTTAGCATCTTTCTGTACTTTAACTAAGCTCAGCTCATCATTTGCTTTCTATGTTGTGCTTCAAATGTTAATTTGTGGATTTCTAATTTTATTTTTTGGTTCTTTTTTCAATTAGTTTTTTCGTATTAGATTTAATCCGTTGTGTCTTCCAGCGCCACTTAGCATAAATTTCAACAAGAAAATTAGTGTTGACCAGCAAAGTTTAGTCAGCACTCGTGCACAAATTTTTCACACAAAAAAATACAGAAAAAGCAAAACATGAAAACATGAAAACAAAGGAAACAAATATAAAATGTAAAGAGACAACAAAACAAAAGTCTGACCGCGGCTAGCTTTTAATAACAGGGCAACAATAAATCTTCGTAAATGTCAAAGTGCGCGTGAAGGTGATGGGATGGGAATGTGGGAAAGAATAGAAGCCAAGCAAACTAAAAAAAAAAAATTAAAAACAACAAAATAACAATATTTGTAGAAAATACAAATAGAAATAGAAAAAAATAGATATTTGCTGGAAAATAAATATTTTTGTTAAAAATAAATATATTTTTGTCGAAAAAATTCTTAGCAACTTCAGTGATTTTTTTATTTTTTTTATTTTTTTTATTTTTTTTTTTTTTTTTTTTTTTTTTTTTTTTTTTTTTTTTTTTTTTTTAATATTCTTTTTTTGTTAGAGAAAAACACGTTTTTGTTGAAAAAAATCCTTAGCAAATAAAAAGAGTTTTGTTGCAAACAAAAACAAATAACAGCAAGCTGCTGAGAAAAGTTGTACGGAGTTAAAGAAACACCTAACTTACGGAGCTGAGTCAGCAGTTTTTCGCCGGTGTCAAAGGCAAATACTTGACGCTTTTAACGCGAAGCCACAAGCAAATGTTTAAAACTGTAAAAAAAAATTGCTAACAACGGAAATAAAATATGTAGTGAAAGAGTGTGTTGCAAGAATGCCGGCAGAGACAACAAAAATGCTTCAACCGCAGCTATGGAATTGGCAGGCGTTAGGTTAGAGGGAGGGAAATGTTAGAAAAAAAAAACCTCGATAAAATTTGTGTTGATAAACTTAAGTAAAACTTACATACCCTTAGCGCTCTATAGCTGTACTTAAATGCTAATTGGTTGTTGGCCTAACTGCGAATAATTAATCATTAAAGTAATGGAGTTAAAATCAAACAATGCGTGTCAGACATGAAGCTAATAAAAAACATTATAGCAAAAACATGCGGGAGACTTAAAACTTATGCAAAATACATACAATATATTTGTGTGTATCTATTTATATAAAACTACATACATATGTGTACTTTAAATAAGAAATTTTCTTTAGACTTATTGCTTCCGCTTTTATTGGCGACTTCTGGCTGCAACAGCAGTATTTAGCATACATACATGCACATAGCCAACAATACTAGCAGATACATAAAAAAAAAACATACAAATAGTCACACATACACACACAAATACATACACATACACTCCGCCACAAGAACCACATGAGCGCCAACCAAATTCAGCCAGGCAAATCAAATCGCCGCGCCGCTAAGCAACAACAACATTAAACAGCGTTGTATTTTTTGTAGTTGGCCGCTTTTTGCCTACAAATTAGTGAGCAATTATTACAATTTTTTTGTTAATATTTTTTATAGGTATATACACAAGTATGAGCTATGTGTTTGTGTGCGCGTCTTGTCAAAGCGGCTTGTCAGCGGCGTATAATTAAGTAATTAAACATTTAGTGGCTTGGTTGTTTACGCTGGGTTGAGTTAATAAATTTTATTTGCCATACACAAATTGTTGTGTTTGTAATAGCATACATCTATATATTCATATATTTGTATGTGAATACATAGGGTTTTTATTATTTACAGATTGTCTGGGAGAACTCACGGCTTCATTCAACATATCGGTTTATGCAAATTATTGTTGATAATGATTTATTTTGTTTATTTACCGTGCGATTCTGTACGGTGATACAGTATCAAGTCTCTAAATTTGATAGAGACAATTTTTGAGAGTTGAGACGATTTTGCTATTCTCTAAGTGACGGTCACAAAATCTATTACATTTAATAATTCAGAGATGCTTTTAAACTTGGATGAAAATAAATATGTCGTTAACAAAAATTAAATTTTCTATAACATAGTCAGAAAAGATAATTATCAATCAAAATAAAATTATATGTTGATTTTGTTTCATAATATTTTAGAAATTTTTGTAAAATTTATTTTTAACCCTTTTGTTTTTGAGTTGCTTACAAAATATAAAAAAATGACAATCGATTAATATTATTGATGATCTCTGCTCACTATATTCAAAATGGCAGACAAAAGTTATTTTTGGGTTTGTGACTTGCTAACTACCAGGTCTCAAATTTGAGGCAATAGTTTGAGGCTAAAGCTAGAGACTGATTAGTGAATAGTAACTAGTCACAAATTGAGATTTTTTGTAGAGACTAGAGACTGGTTACAGAATCCCGCTATTAATGTTATTTAAAAATTATAACGCAAATTATGGCTATCATACAGATTAATATATGATGGAGTAGCAACATTATTATATATCATATTTCCCGTGCTGTTTTCCTATAAAAAGTGCTTTTCTGAAGCCACCTTTGATTATGAAGCTAACCTTCAAGCACCAAAATAGCATAGGAGGCATATCACCTAAAGCGATTCCAGTTAAACTGGCTGTTTATATCATAATAGCGGTTATGAACTTACACTGTAGATTTCAAAATTCTTTTCAATGGCTTCTATAGATAATATTGTATTCACAAACTCATAAAACAAAAATTATGAACGCTTTTTCGCAGTGTTCCCTAGACCCACGATAGAGGAAAAGTAATTTTGCAATGGAAAACTGGAAAACAAAACTTCGAATTAGCAACAATTGTCAAGATATAACTTGATATATACCGAGATAACGCAGAGTTCCAGTAGACATATTCACATTATGTTGGCTTAAATAATACAAAAGAAAAATATTCATATTGATTAATAGTTCTGAAAAAGTAATAACAGGTTGTCAAAAAAGTCTTGCGGTATTTTCGCTAGTTGGCGCTGAGAGCGCGTAGTTCTAGTTTTATTCGTCGCTATACCTTTTTGGAAAGCTCATTTCACGCGCTAACACGTGTTTGATTGATTGTTATAGAGCGAGTTATAGCGTCACAAACATGGAGCAAAATAAAGAGAAAATATGGCATATTTTACAGTACTACTACGATAAAGGCAAAAATGCATCTTAAGCCGCCAATAAAATTTGTGAAGTTTATGGACCTAATACAGTTTCCGTTTCCACCGCACAACGATGGTTTCAACGTTTTCGTTCTGGTGTAGAGGTGGTTGAAGATGCGCCACGCTCCGGAAGGCCTGTCGTCGAAAATTGTGATAAAATCGCTGAATTGGACGAAAGATACCGGCATAGTAGCAGCCGTAGTATCGGTCAAGAGCTGGGCATAGGAGTTTTATTTATTTTTTTTATGAACAATTGGAGATTCAATAAAAATACCACAAGACTTTTTTGACAAGCTATTATATATAAAGAATGCGCTTCAGTCTGTACTAAACGCAGAACATATACTATCGGCTACCCAGATCGATTGACTTCCTAATAAACAAGAATGTATTATTGATTCCTAATTTTTGGAAAATATGTTTTTAGTAGGTTTCATGCTTTCTACATCTCTATAACAGCAACAGATCCAAAAAAACTTATTATTTTAAGCGACAACATTTATAAATTTTCAATATTTTCATCGAATACAGATATAATAAACGCAATATGAGAATATAGCTGACAACTCATATTCAAATAATATTAAAAGTTGAGTGTATATAGTATATATAATATTATACAACGCTAGGTTAGGTAAATAGGTCGATTTCTTGTAAAGCCATGAATAATCTCAACTGAACTACTGGTAACGCTTGTACGCTGTGATGCCCAAAACTCGTAGATATTCAGACGGCATACGGCAACTATTAGTGCTCAGTGTCCAGTTAGGAAGCCTATCAACGGACTATTATGTTGCACTTTGCGCCAGAATATTTTAACAAGGCTATTCGCGCAAGGCTCATAGATCCAGCGGCCGAATGCAAAAAACAAAGAAACTCTTGCTCGTGTTGATCTCGATAGAATTCGGGTATGGGTGCCTTTTCTTGCAAGCTCTTCAGCTTTACAATTTCCGACAATTGCGCTGCGAACTGACACCCAGACAAGTTTAATATAGAAGTAGCTTGATGACCCTATTAGAGAGATAATGGACTCTTTGGCTGACTCCAAAACCTGTCTACGAGCTTTGCTATCGGAATGGATACATACCTACCTATATTCGTAGAAGTACATCTGCTGATATCCACCCCACCCCCATATCTTTCCGACAAGTTGCCGCTAGGCGTAGGTTTCGCCGGGCAGTGATCCAAGTTTTCAGGTATGCAGTCGAGGTAAGAGAGAATTTTGAGAGTATATCTCTCTGACAACCTTAATGTCTATAGTTTTCTGGAGTCTGATAGTAGCTTTCGAAACACTACATCTGCCGGCTGTGTACACGGGTGTTATATGTATGTATGTATGCTATTTTGGTTCCCATCTCGAAAAATAGTCACTTGCTGGAGTATCTGAGACCTCAAAAATTTAATAAGAGAACGAAGTTCACTTATTATTGCATTATATCAGTCAATAATCCGTAAATGATTTTTCTCGATTTCGATTGTTTCACCAATAAATGAAAAACTGCACTTCAGAATATTCCGAATATCAATAAATAAAAAAATATTTTAAATCAGTTTTGAACTTCGGCGAAATTTAGTTCTTCTACAAGCATAAAAATTAGTAAAAACAAAAAAGTGTTCTTGTTGTTGTGCTTACAGCAAATCGGAGAACTTCGTAAATATAAACTACTACGATAATTCTATACTCTACTATACTCTATCAAGAACAAAGGCAATGTCTTCAACTAAACTCTGTTATCTTCCATTTTATGTAGCTTCTACTTGTCTGAAAATTTCCCAAAAAATATTTAAGTCTATGTATTTTGCTATATGGAAGTGGATATAACCCCGTCTCTGAAAATAATTTAAAAAAAAACTGGACTAGATGCGGAATATTTACTTATACTATGAATATAAATTTACTCTTCAATGATTCTAGTTTAGGTGTGGGAATTGCGGCAACCTCATACACTTGACGAAATTGGTCGTCTTAGCGCCTCCCATACATTTTCAAGGTCAACGGTAATAATCCACATCAAACTTGCTTACCTTTCAACAAACTTCATAAGCTCTCGTGTAGCTTTTAGGTTTCTAAAAATGTTTGAATTTCGATTAATCTTCAATAGGACAGTGTATTGCTGTGTAGAGCAGCTTTAACGAGTATGCTGGTGACCCTTACTATACTCTAAAGAAAAGTATAATAAAAAACGATATTTTAGTAAACAAGTATACATAAATTTCAAATTTTATGATGACAACTTCAAGCAATATTCAACTTTTAAAAAAATATCCGTGCAAATTTTATATAAACGCATTTTCCGCCATTTCAAAAACGAAAAGCGCATTTGCTATCGTAACTCAGTAGTCAAATGAACCATTTAAAGCTTGACACATATAAATGAACACACACACACATATATATACATATGCAATATATTCAATTGAATCAGCGCGTATTTGCATGTACGAGTGCATGTCGTTACGACCACATGCAGCGCTCTCAATGCTGTGGCACCAATGACGCTGGAGCGGAAAAAAATCAACAACTCGTTTTTATGCTTCGACTTTAATTTAAATGAATACAAATTGAATAAAGCAATAAATGACTAACTGAATGTCTAACTGGCTGGCTCCGCATGCAGATGAATGGGCGCGCGACGCCCAACACCCGACACCCGACGCTTGGTTAGTTGGCCGCTTAGTTGGCTGGTGGCGTTCACACCAGCGCGTGCGTTCACGCGGTCATTTATGCCTTTCATGCATTTCGAACTATATACAAATGGGTGTATGTAACTCATTTAACGGTTCAAGTGGTTCAGCCTGCTGCGTGTGGGTGTTAATATGGCTCATTAGTAAATGGTGACAACGGCTGCGATATTTATATGAGTGATTTAAGCTCTTGGTTGTCTACGACCATAGAGAATGGTTTATTTCAATGGTTGTCATGTAAATAAGGAAAGGTTTTGTTGCTATTTTATTGTAAGTTTCTGCTGTGTGTTAGCTTGTGTGAACGGATCGAGTCAATTTTAATTAAAAACCATGACTATACAGAAAATATGCTTTTTATATTTACAGTACACTCTCGAGCAAGCTTTTTGTAATGCAGATTGTTGCCTACATTTAGGGTGAGGTCGGATAAGTTTGAAAAAAAATGCCTGATTTATAGAAAAATAGAACAAATATATACAATTTAAAGCACTTATTTCATTTAAAATTACTTATTTACTATCACTATATAAAAATCGCTCACCAGATCACTTGTGGCACTCCGCAAGCTGGCATCGTATACCACCTTGATCAATGAATTATTATATAGTATACTCGACAGGGAGAAATGTAAGTTGTCTCCAGCGTGGGTCAAATATCCCAGAATTATCGTAGATAAACAATAAGCTGGAGAGAATACATTCGAACCTGGAATTCCTGCAGAAGAGCCGATGTCCAAAAGTAATGTACACAAGTGTCATCCACGCCATACTAATGCAAGGTGCAGTGGCTGTATTAAACCGATACAGACGCAAATAAAACTACCGCAACAAAGGCTCTGGACATTATCAACAACATTCGTCCAATTAACATACTAGTGAGGTATGAGGCAATGCTTACGGTCAGCCGCCTCATGATCTTAGGACATTGGAGCCAAGCAAGGCTTTACTACGGGCATGGTATTATACTCGACTTCGTTAACGAAGACCGGTCAAGCTGACATAAAGATCCAGAAAATGAAATCCATGAGGAACTAAGCGCACCTTATTCATGCATCAAGAAAGAAGATTGGACCAATAGCTATGTGATCGGCAGTTCCAACAGAGAAATCAACATATCACTGACGAATCAAAGGGCGAAACAGTAGCAGGCGCAGGCTAAATCTAATTCACATACAAAAGGCAGCTTCAAACTAAGTGACTACAATTTAGTTTATAAGACCGAAGATGTGGGCATTACAGAAGATACCAAGTGGGCCTTTGCTCTAACCAGTAAGTCCATCAAACTTATGGTCAATAGCGCCAATAATAAGACACAATTCCTATAAGCTGTCGTGGATCATATTGCTACCTTAAGGGTTGTTTGAAGCAATAGATCCTAGAAAAGCAACTAAGGTATTGGAACACAATCAACACCGCACATACCACAAAACTACATTGGGGTAATGTTGTTGGTGGACAGACCAAACAGCTTCTACTTCTAGGCAAGTGGAGATATAGTAATATTTTAAGGGCCACCATAGAATACCCATCCCATCTTTAGAAAATTGAAAAAGGATTTTCGGCGGAATTTAAAGCAAGCACGGACGATGATGAGACGCTGGAATATTATCTTTGCGAATGCCCAGCCTTCAGCGCGCTGAGACGAGATATCTTCCATGACTCCTAATACTATAACTTAAGAGATATTATGCTGTTGGGATGGAAATAAACAGGTTTTTTAGCAAATTAACAGATTTACTATATATTGATTACCACATGGAAGACCAATGGTCCTAGTGCCGGCGTAAGTGTGCTCGCCTAAGGTTTAGAGCTCTTGTGATTTCCTTTTCCAACAACCCACCAACCATCCGTTTCTATTGACCTGCCTCATTTTCTACAAACTTCAAATCATTCTAAAATTGTATAGTCGGTAAAATAGCGTTTCGGAAACCATTCAAACCCCCCACTCGATTGCAGTTGACTACCGGAATCCAAACTTCATTCCCAAAGTCACAAGAAAACCCGACGTTTTCGTGCCAAATTTGGTTCAGCCATGCGGCCTATTTTCGGCTCAATGAGTATGTAAACAAGCAAAACTGCCGCGTTAGGGAGGAAGAGCAAACTGAAGAGGTCAAAAACTGTCATTTCTTCCAGAAAACATAACGGTTTAGTGGGGTTTGTGAGCCGGCGCGATCATCGGTCCATATACCTTCTCATAAGATGCCGGTGAGAACGTAATCGTCAATGGCGACCGTTATCGGTAACCGACTATTTGATGACTGAAATTGAAGCTAGTGCTCTTGGCGAAATTTGGTTTCAATAAGACGACGCCACTTAATACACATTGCTTCAACCAAACCAATTTATTGAGAGAGTACTTCGGTGAGCAGAGCTTTGATGAATTTTCGGCCGGTCAATTGGCCACCAAGATCGTATGAGTTTTTCCTGTAGAAATATATAAAGTCTAAAGTCTATGCGAACAATCTCACTTCGATTTAAACCTTGGAGCAAATCATCACGCGTGTCATTCGCCAGTTACCAGTCGAAATGCGCGAACGAGTCATTGAAAATCGAACTCAACAGATGGACCATGTGAGACGTAGCCGCGGCCAGCATTTGAAAGAGATAATCTGCAAAAAAAAAAGCCAAAGCATGTTCTTTCGAATGATAATAAAAATTCCCCATGAAATTTGAAGTTTCTGTGTTTTCTCTTTAAAAAAGTACGGAACATCGAAGTGGTTCACCCTGTATATGGCAAAGTTTATATTACAACTGTAAACAATTGTTGCACACATTAATTGCATTCATGCTGCATATTTGAATAGCTACTTGCCTGACAGCTGGCAGTACCTGTTGCACATCCTACAACAATTTAAGTACACTTATTCGTGTTAGTTGTGCATATTTAAAGGCATTTTGTGGAATGTCAAAGCAATGACTAAAATGCTGCAGCTAAACTGAAGGAGTCTAGTGCTGAGTGCAGTTATGTATATGCAAATTTGTGTTGGAAGCAGGAAAAGGCGAGATGAAAGCGTGTAGGATGTAGAAGAATTAATGTAGTAGTATCTCTTGTTCGCTTAACTGGATTTTTCAACTCACTACTGCATATTCAACATGACTTTAGATTGCACTAGTGGCAATATGCTCCAATTCTAAATGTTATATATGCACACATATATACATATATTGCTTCCACGCATACTATCGCACACTTAGTCCATCCTGTTGCCTGCTTACAAATTTTATTCTCAACATTTCTGGTCCACTTAAGTGTTTTCGCCTATTGCAAGTGTCAACTGACATGCCACAATGGCCATTACAACTGTGCCACACTTCAACTTTGACCTTTTTGTTATGCTTCAATATAGCTGCAGTCACCCTGCTCACTTCGCTTACACTGACCCTTAGGTATTCTCATTTATTTACATAAAAGCTATATCACAGCCCCTGTATGTAAATCGCTCCCCGCCTTAGGCTTTAATAAAAATTTATATCTGCATTACTGTTGTCATAAATTTAACGGTTACTTTTACACTTTTCGCCATATATTTAAATATCCAAGATTTTCAAGTGCTCGCCTTTACGCCCATTTGCCTCTATATCTCCATAATTTGTACTATACTTTCATTATCTACTGTTTGATTTATTTATTTGATATGTTTTGCAGATTTTATGCTCGTTTTTCTTATCTATTGGGCTCATTTGCATTTATTATTGTTATTGTCTTTTGACTTTTATTGTTTACTGCTATTTTTATGGCAAATGGCATCAGAAATGGCACTCAACTGCCATAATACACGCGCACACTTCAGAGGACTTACATACATTCATTAATATAATATATGAGCATAAAATAGTAAGACTTTACACATAATTTTCAAATTCTTAGTTTTAATCTACAAAATCTATGTCGTCCCGCGCAAAGCAATCCCCCTTGGCCACAATACACTTGTGTCAACGTTTTTTCTAATCCTCGAAACAATTATTAAAGTCAGTTTGCGGAATAGTCTTCTATGCGCGTGGCGATTCACCTTTGATATCTGCAATTGACTCAAAGCGCGTTCCTCGAAGCGTTCGTTTGGGTATACTGAAAGTCACTCGAAGCTGAATCAGACGAATTTGGGGGTTACGGCTTGTTTTTTTTTCCAAATTCAGCAAAAAGCGCACGAAGAATCAATAAAGTATGCGACGGTGCGATATCGCGGTTCCTTGTTGACAGTATGGCCGGTCTTAAGGAATTCGGAGTCCACCACAACTCGATAATCGAAAAAACTTCTCTACACAACATTGATTTTTGACCTGCTTTGACCGGCTTCGACTCACCTTTGTCAGAAGGCATTGCTTCACAGACGTTAACGCGAAATTTCGAAAAAACTGATTGACTTTGGAACCAATCATGTTTTAAGTTTTCGTGGCCCCAAATGATCTTCAAAATGGTTTTCACTGATCTTTCCGATATTCCAACGATGCCAGTAAGAGCTCTGACTATTAGTCGTCGATTTCGAAACACTAATTTCTTCATTTTCTTAACGTATTGATCATCAGTTGTAGTTGATGGCCGGCCTGGACGTGGTTCGTCGTCAACGCGTGCTCGACCCGCTTTGAATAATTTGTACCAATCAAAATTTGCTCGCGAAAAAAAATTATCACCAAAGGAATTTTACAATATTCTAAACGTTTCGGGGCCAGAAATTTGATGCCGCATATAAAATTTAATGGAATTTAATTATCGAATAATTTCACTCATCGTAAAGATCGCCGAATGCACTATATGTACTTCAAAAAGACAAGCGTTTATTGAACACTAATGATTATTTTGACAAAAAAATTAATTTTTAAGCGAAATTTAAACTAAAAATTCTACCCATTTTAATTAAAAATTCTAAAATACCCAGAGTAATACATAAATTTACATATGAAAAATTGTGCTTATGTGCCACAATATATATGAATTCTAAATGACATGAATATCAAGTGAAAATATATTAAAGTGTTGATATCAACCCTGGTAAGAAAAGAAGAGCGTTTGATATTTTTTTGTTTTTTTTTTAATAATTAAATCGAGAGATTTATACCTAAACAATGATAAGCGATCTCTGTTTAGAATTCATCATAGCTACAATGTAATCTCTCTTTTTTATCTTTATTTGTTGCATACTTCTATGGGCTGAACAACTCGTTAGGGAAAAAAAGCTTTCTCAAACATACCTTTAGGCGTTTTTGAAATTATTAAATGCAAAATTATTGTAATGAGAATGTTCTAAGAGATTAAAGGGAATGGTTACTCACACTTGCAACTTCGATAAATGCGTTTTTTGTGATATTTACTTTTGAAAAAACATATTATTTAATTAGTTCAATAAAAACATTTAATTTAAACAAAAATTAATGTATTTTAAATTTGAAATATTTTTTTATCTTCTTGTCCCCGTAAACGCTCCTCCCAAAAGCCTGCGAAAAAGGTTTCTTTCGGTGAGAAACAGTTTTTCGCATCAAATTATCTCAAATCTATAAATCAAAAACAAAAAATACTTGTAGTACTACAGAGGAATATAGATAATCATCGGAGTACTAGTCAAAAATTTGTTTGATAACAATATAGCGACTTTTTCAAAAATAATCACATTTTATGAAAGAATTTTATCTCCATAAAAGCTCCGGCAAATTTAAATTATTATTGAAAATCTCATACTTTCCAGCATTACCGGAAAAATATGTTTAAGAAGGTCGTGTGAAAACTTCAAATTAATTGGACCAGTCTTTTCGGAAAAAAATTCCTAACCCTTAGAGTTAGCGTTCCGAGAAGAACACGTTTAAAACTTTGAGAGTTAGTTAAAGAGAAAGTTAAGAGGTTTAAAAAATTCTTACAAATACCATCATATTGCGCGAAACTGTTGGACGTATCAACTTTGAAAAAATCGGAGAATAGGCGCAAATATACTTGTATATAATATATAGCACATACGATGTATGTATATTCTAAATAATAAATTGATTTTATGAAATTCGTGAGTACCTAGATGTTACCCTTTAGGTTTTGAAATGTCTTTATAGTCGCGACAAGAAACTGGTTTTAATAGTACTCAGTTAAAAAAAAAAAAAAAAAAAAAAATCATATGTGAATGCAGCATGAGGCCACTGCTAAGCTGGATGAAACCTTGGTTCGTAATCTATGATCATTGTTCCACAATATGCATCAAACTAGAGATATATCTCATTACTAATCAGCTTTGCGCTTTATTACTTGATTTTGGTTCTACCTGGGTGCAGTTTTTTGCTAGTTCGCAAGAATTCAAAAGTCAAAGATGCAATTATAAGACCTTCAGAGAGACTACAACAGCTCATCATTTCTGTGTGCACCCATTTATAGTTATTTCCCATTACTTTCCATCACGTGTCAAGTACTTTTATGAAAATTCACACAAATTGAACACATTGTGCAAATTTCCCTGCAGCCAACACAAATATTATAAAAGCTAAATATTCTAGTAAAATTTGTGTCAGCACTTGACCCGAAACACCGAAGTACCACCGCCTGTAAATAATTGCCATTTAGTTCAAGCAATTTGTTGCCACTTCAACCGCTTTATGCTTTGAAAAGCACATGCATAAGTTCATTAGTATTTTTGTTGTTTTTGTTGCTGCTTTTGCGGTGCAAATACATGCATAGGCGTGTGAAATTTTAATAATCATTTCACGCGTATTACACGCCAAAAACTTTAACACCAACACATATGTATATATAAACAAACGCATGCATGTTTGCATTGCGCTTAATCCTCTGTCTTTGTTTGTATTTGCACTGGAGATTTAAGCTTATGCGGGCATAAATATTGTGCAAAATCAGCAGACAAATGGCAAATAACATTTCAACCGGAATTTACAAATTTGTGTTTGAACACGCACACACACATATAGATAGTCATATATGTGCATATGTATGTATGTGTTTTTGTCATGTATACTGTGTTCATTTGTAGACCAGCAAATAGGATTTCAGTTAAATATATTTTTTTACACAAACCATTTAATTTTAATAAATTGCATGCGTGCATGAGTGCCTGTAAATTCGCTTAGCGGTAAATTCACTCGCACACTTATATATTTGTTAAATTATGCTCACACTGTGTGTGTAAAAATTAAATCTTTGTTTTGTTTATTTTGCAAAATTTTGCTGATTTACTTTTATTAAAAAAAAAAAGATTTAAAATAATCTTTATATATAGTTTTTCAGGACGTCACTTTCAACAAAATCATTTATTTAATAATAAATTTCCATGAAATGTATTCAAAGGCATTAATTTGACAAATAGATTTCGAAGTAGCTATGTGTGAGAAGCGAGATCGTGGTCTAATTACTTACCTACCGTAGCTATTCTTTGGATATTTGTTAGACACTGCACTCAACCCTTTTTCTAAGTTATGCAGCACGTTGTGACTTACTTTCATTCTATATCGCCTATCATCTTTACTGTGAATTCTATCTACATATCTGCTTCGACTACTCATTTCTAGCATGAGTGAAGTAATATTTCCAATTTCCATGTGCGAAGCAATTACTTACATATAATATAACTAGTGGGGTGGTGTACAATGGGGTATAGTCATGCTTCTGGGTATATAGTTGCAACCGTATATTCCAATTCCAACTCTTGCGTCTACGCCGCGCACCTTGGAAGCGTGAGCAACCCTTGTGTAAGATGCGGTAGCCAACCCATGGAACATAAGGTCACGGTTAAAACAGAGGACGCTTCAGCGGAGCCACTCATATATATGCGGTTTAAGAGTTCGCTGTAGCCTTATTGCGGTGTCTGTTCACCATAGCTGCGACTGCCAGCGGGCGTCCATCTTGAAACATGCGACTCGCTATATAAATTTAACACATTTATTAAACTACTCGCCTAGCGTGGGTGTGTGCCAGGAAATTAATGAAAAAAGAAGCAACAACTTCGGAGAAAATATCCCACTTTTGACGACGATCACCGCATATGTAATAAGTACTATGATTTAAGGGCATGTACATGGAATTTTCAGCTGGTTGATGTCCACGTTAAAGTAAAAAGTAAAGGTTCACATCACCACTGTCCAAAAAATGCCAAAAATACAGCGGCTACAGCGGCTATATAAAGTGGCGCACATTCGGTATAGCATTCGTGGTGGGGCTCAGTCGTTGAATCCTGGCATTAGAGCAATATTTTTCAACATAACACTGATTTGCGCCCATGCCCCGACGGATGAGAAGAACGTTACGACCAAAGATACCTTTTATGAGCGGCTGGAGCCCGCTAATGGCAACTGCCCCCGCCATGATGTAAAARCTGTGTTTGGCGATTGTAACGCCAAGTTGATATCATTGGTACAACAGTTCAAAAGTTTCGAGCGGGTGCGATAGTTACTAAGAGTTTAAGAGGAAAGCGAGACGCGTATGCGACAAAAAAGTAAGATACCGCAATGCGTGAGTATGACGCGCTTGGGAAGTTGGCTGACAGGGATAATAATCGAAAAGCAGGAGCATACTCGTGTAATACCCAAAATAGTGATCTAGTGGCTGATGTTCAGAGCATACTGAAGTTATGGAGGGAACACTTCTACAGCCTGCTGAACGACACTAAAAGTGTAATATCTAGAGATAGTGAACCTAATTTCCCAATCAAAGACGATATAGTGATGCTCCATTGCCCGACTATGTTGAGATTTGAATAACAATTATATGCCAACAACAAAGCGACAGGGACCGATGGGTTACCGGACAAGCTAGAACAAGGTGCACGCATCAGCTCCTTTGTAAAATATGGAAGAAGGCACGTCCGAAGATTGGAACCTAAGTGTGCTCTGCCCAATCCACAAAATGTAGAATCCTGCACTCTGCGCCAAGTACCGTGGGATAAGCCTCCTTAATATCGCATATAAAGTCTTATCGAGCGCAATATGTAAAGTACTGAAGCCCAATGGCAACAAACTGATTGAACTTTATCTGTGTGGCTTTCTAACTGGAAAATCTAATATCGTTCATATAACATATATGGAAAAAATATTATCATTTGATATTATACTCGTAAATCAAGCAACTTCTTAGCAAGATTCTATGTCTATGACCGACCAGCAAAAGCTGTATTGTGGAAATATAAGATGGAAGCTGTTACATCAGAACCACCAAAGTTTCATAATTCTTTAAAAAGTGACATTACTCTTAAATGATATTGCCAGATAAGTGTTTAAGCCTATAATCATCGATACATTGCTCAGATCGGACCACAATGACGTATATGTTGCTCTGTCTTAATAACTGATCGATCAAAATTGAGGAAAAGACTTTTTATGCGTTTTTTAAGTTATAAAAAAAGCACCTGTTAAGGGTATTATAGCTACGGTGCAGGCGAAGTTAGCGTTGTTATTTTTGTTAATTTATTATATTACTTTCGCATTTCATGAATTTTGAGATTCTCAACTCATTCTTTGCTTGTTTTTATACGAATTCATCAATCATTAGGTCTCCAACTAGTCATAACTTTGCTTCCGCCGTTTTTCAATGGATGTCTCTAGGGTCAAGCACTGGTCGATTAAATCGATTAAATCGTCTTATATCGATCTTGGTCTCATATTTGAACTGAATTTATGCTCTCTATTTCAATCTACATATATGTACGTAGTAGCATTTATGCATAGTTATTTTGCTCCTCCTCTAAGTAACCGTTTCTCTATACAATATTTAAGCGCATAATCCGCCTGGCCGCTCTTTGCTCCCACTCCCCAACATGCAGTCGCCACCTACTCGTCGCTATTCACCTTCATGCGCTGGAGTAACCTCTTCGGTGTACATTTAATGTCTCTGTATGGTAATTAAATGCCAACTGATTGGCGCGATTGAGCGACATACGACACAAATACAGTTATGCATATTCACGAGCAAATGCAAATGTCTATACATACATACATATATACAAATAATATTGCATATAAGCGCATTAATAACATTGTAAAGCGACCTGCTGCTCTTATTAACTGCGATCGCCAGTGATACAAGGACAAATTTCTCGCACGCACACAAGCACACCATCACACAAAAGCATGCTATATGCAGCGAGTGCAACATAAATAATACCACTGTAAGCGTCAATTAACATTAAATGCCAGCATTCATTATGAATTTATGTATATTTTTTATCTTTTCACAAGCAGCTTTTGTATTGGCTCACAATTGTGATTTATTAAGTGACTTTCTGCAAGCGTTTGTAGCGCATAAAAAATTAACTCGATTGGACACAGAACGCATATATGTATGTAAGCACATGGTATTGGTTACCAGTCACGTTTCACTCTGCTAGCGCTCCCGCCATTAGCGCTGGACTGGCTTATTAGCGGTTTGTTTGATAGCCGGCAATACTGGTGAAATAAATCACTTCGTTCAATAAAAAATTATGTTAATCTTTGTGATGGAACGGAGCACAAATGTTAAGTTAAGTGGGTATGCAAAGTTCCATTTTAAATGATTCGTGTTCTGGAGATAATATTAATTAAAGAAATATCGATTTTTACTGCTAATAAGAGAGCATTTTTTATAAATATGCTGTGTGCGAATACGAGGGTGTTCCGATTAGTACTTAGTCTGAGCGTTCGGTGGCGAAACTTATTATCGTGTAGTACATAACGTATATCGTCCCCACGACAGTCTGGTCTAAGTAAGAGGAAAGTACCAGGATTTTTAACCGGTCAAGGTCTGTAAACTCTGTTGTTCTCTGCCGCTACAACGACAACAACATAACGTGTGTATTCGCAGATGGCAAATGGTGAAAAATATAAAGAAAGCAATATCCATGAGTGGTTTAATTTTTTTCAAAGAAAATCCTGTAGCGAAATCAAAGAGTGTTTTTATGCTACATATGATGTCTCTATTAAGTACTTCGAAAGTGGCACCCAATATTGGCTTGATGAGTTTTCCAGTTGTCGTATTTCCGATTTTATGAGCCCCTCTAAAGAACCAACATAATAACTAGCACGGAGTCTATAACTTCGTATTGACAGCCCGCCGAACGAAGCTGCTCAAATTAGCTGAGATTGTAGCCATACGCAAAGTGTACGACCTTTCTCGCTTCTTCGCTGCGGAATCTAACACTCTCCCCCACTAAATCCACAGCGACCATATTCACTAACTAGACGAACGTGTACAGACTTGAAATTAATATTGCAGTCGATGGCGTAAAAATTATTAAGATTTTAGTTGTGTTATTCGGAAGCCTGTGCTCCTTCACTCAAAAATCCTCAAAAAGCTAGCCGGCAGCACATGGGAAAAAAACAAAGAAACGTTGTCGGCAATATAGAAGGCAATCGGCCGGCCGGTCATTAACTACGCCGCACCATTATTGTCGACTAAAGGCAGTAAAACGGAGACGAATAAGGTACAGACATGTCACAATACTGCTTTCCGGACTACAACGGGATGTCTGCCATCGAACACCTGCACAGTGAGTCTCATATGCTCTCAGTTAGGAGCCATAATGAGCAGTTTCCGCTGGGGAGCTTTCGCGGAAATCATCCGGAACCGCCTCTTAGGAGCATAAAGAGGTCTGTCTTCTACTGCGTCGTCGATGTAATAAACTTCAGATATGCCCGGACCGCCATTCACAGTTGAGCCATTAACACTTTCAACGACTCCCTTTTAATGAATGGCATCATTGGAGTCAAAGCATCACACATTGCAGCCGTAGAGCTTGAGTTGTCGTGAGAATCAAGAGTGATACCTCTTTACATACCCTGCTAACCCTACTCAGTAGACACCTCCTCCTATGGTCCGACACCATCGAAACAGCGCATTTCCTGAGCCTATCATTGGATGAGCTCGAAGAAAACTTATCTACTCCTTCCCACCCTAACATGGACTACAACTTTCTTCTAGGCTATTGTAAAATATATAAATATGAGCTGGATGAGAAGGTGGGTCGGTCATTTTATATAGTCGTAAGCGGCAGAAAGAAGGGGAGGGGTCAGCTCTCCATTTTTTCATTAATTTTTCGGAGTAGAAAGCACGTAAACAGGAATATGGTCCTCAAACACAAAAGTTATAAGCCAGTTATTCTCTCTATCATAATAAGAGACATCAAAATTCCCGCGTTGAGTAAAGGTGCAGTGGGAACCAATGCTTTATTTCCTTCCTGGACAACCCCTAGCTTAGTATGTAAGCAAGAAACTATGACCAAAAAAAATAGTACATCGCTGTTAATTCATTCGATCTTGGAAGTCACGACACAATTGTATGCACTAAATGGTCGTTGGGCTTCAATTCTTATCTGACTTGGATTTCGTAAACCCTCAAATCAAGATTCTTTCGAAAACTTTTCCATAAAGAGGATAGGATGTATCCTACAACTGTAGGGCGCGATAGCGGATGAACTCCTTCGGGTCTTTCTATACTCTGCTTCACAACAGCATTGGCGTATATGGGGTACACTGAGTGGTGTCTCTAAGGATGCGCATTATCCACTGGAGTAAACGGTGTGCGATGCTTGAAGTTGCTTGAATAACCGACGCTGCTTGGTGATTATTTCGACCAAATATTAGACACAGCACACGATGCAGCGGGCAAACCGAATAATTATTTTGGCTATAGAGTCGCTGAACTGATTAAAAACAAAGTAACAGCTTGCAAAAATTACAACTCCAAAAAAAGTGTTGCCTCATTGAAAATCACACGCCTAAAATAACACCCATTATATAAGTACATATGTGTGTGCAAACGGCAAAATTCCTTTCTCGATGCCCAGTCCATTTCTTTTTATGAATAATATCCACACAAATGGGTCAATCACGCTTTATGCCATTTTGAGGTTAACACGAAATGTTGCCAGATCACAATTTTTCAGCGCGACTACACAAAGATGCTACGTGTTCGCGACTCAACTCCGCGGCTGCAGCTGAGTTCATGGCGTTCGTGGTGGCATGGCGAAGAATTCGCTGCAATTTGTCAGAGGTCGCTTAGCAAAAGCTTCGCTGCTCACTTATTAATCAACCAAAGTTGATTGCTTTTTTGCATTTTCTCACAAATAACTTTGCAATATTTAAAGTATTTTGTGCTTAAATGGAAAACGCTGCTTTTTTGCTGGAATTTTGCATGCTTGATTGGCTGCTTAACCTTTCGAATGACATTTGCGCATAACTCGTTAATCTTCAGAAATGCAAAATTGCAAAACTCAATTATTTGGGAAACTAAAATAAAATCTAAAAATAAAAACTTAAAAATAAAATCTGAAAATTAAAAAATAGTAAAGTCTGAAAAATATATAAATATTTAAATTAGCAAAAAGAGAATTGCAAATGCTACTGCGCAGCTTTGCAGGCGCCACAAACGAAGCTGCACGGCACCAGCGCGCTTCATTGACTTTGCTGATTTTTACTTTGTGTTTTTTGTTTTATTCGATTTTGTTGCAATTTCGTGCCTTTTTCGGCGCTTTATTTACTATTTGCTTTTTGTTGTAGTTGTTGCTGCTGCAATGCCCACATTTGTGCAACGGTGTTGCATTTAACTCGTGACACACGCTTCGTCTTCGCTTGATGTTGCATAGCGGCCGCTTTTGTTAAGCTCGTTGTTGCGCCACGGCTCACGGCGCTCGGAGCCCAGCTTGCGACAGTGCTGAATGCATTGCCTAAAACCCAAAAGCATTGACGGCTTTCGCAGTTAGTTAATTTACCAAAATGTCGTTTTTTTTTTTTTTTTTTTGTTTGCTTTACCATGTGCAAACAAGTTTGTCGGCGCGTAGCTTCTTCAGCTGCTTTGTTGGCTGCCATTTTGCGAAGCAATTCGATTTAGCTTAGCTTTAATTAGCCAAGCCGCATTAACTTGGTTAACTGCAGTCAGAAAAGTCAAATAAGTGGCATGCAACACTGCGGCATTTAGGGCAATGCTTCTTTTGCTTTAGTTTTTGGAGAAAAAACAGCAAAAAAATCGGCTGCTACACGTTGTGGCATGGATTCGCACGTTGAAACTTGTGAGTCGATGAAAAATTTCAGGTATTTTAAGTTCAACGTGTGAAGTTGTAGAGAGATTTGAGGAGACTGAAAAAAAAATGTGTATCTACAGAAAAGATCTTTTAAATCTTTGTTTTAAGGAATTATATCTTTTTGTGAATTCCTAAAAACCTTGCTTTTCTGGATACACTACTATGATCAAAAAATAGCAAGACTTTGTTTATAATTTTAAAATTCTTAATTTATTCTGCAAAATCTATGTCGTCTCTCTCAAAGTAATCACTTTTGGTTCCAACACACTTGTTTCAATGTTTTTGCAATCCTCGAAACAGTTGTTACAGTCTCCATTTGACTCAAAACGCCTTCCTCGGAGAGGTCTGTTGAGTTTTTTGAATATCCAGAATATTCGACCGTTTGATCTCTGTTGCCGGATCGTAAGCATAGATTCAAGTCTCATCGCAAGTAATAATATGTTTCATGGCATCTTGCTAGTTTGGCAGACGTTAACACGAGGCTTTTTTTTTTTTTTTTAAATGTAGAGATTTTGAAAAAATTGTGCTTTCACTTTTCTTAGGCCCAAATGATCTTTCAAAATGGTTTTCACTAATCCTTTCGATATTCCAATGCTGCCAGTAAGATCTCTGACTGTCAATCGTCCATTACTTTAATGACAAGTTGATCGTCTGATGTTGATGTTGTTGGCCGTCCTGGCCGTGGTTTGTCACAACGCGTTCTCGATCCCCTTTGAATAATTTGTACCAGTCAAATACATTTGCTTGCGATAAACATTTATCCCTGAAGCCGTTTCCCGCATTCTGAATGTTTCGGCATCAGAACTTTGATTTCGCACACGAATAATTCCACCCATCGTAAAAAACGCCGAGTGCACTTTATGTACTTCAGAAACGCTGCTTCTGAAGGTGAGATAAAGATATTTAAGTAGAAAAATTTCCGTACAGCCAGACAGCTTTTTTCCAAGCTCCTTCGGGAGATCGGCTACGGGATCAAGAAAACGAAAATTTTTGACAAATTAAATGCTGATACAAAAAAACGTTTTTAACCACTTTATTAGAAAGGCAGGAATGCCATTAATAGTCGAATAAAGTAACTGAGAATCGAGTGATTTCGCTTATATAGACGCTACCGAAAGCTTGTGGCCATCAAACCCTGGTCTAGCGAAAGTCAGCGCGCACGATCTTAGTGTCACATTAATATTGCTTGCTTCTCGAGATTCGCATAAGATATGACGAGCTTCGGTATAGGATAACCCAAGTTTACGAAGTTGTCGAGCATGCAAATAGCTCAAGGTTTTAAAAAATAATCGATGCTGTTCTCAAACAATTTAATTTTTTTAAGGCATATGATGGATAGTCAAGTTAGGTTAGGTTAGGTCGTARCGTTGATCTTAATCGGTTAGATACTACTTGGACAAATGTTCGTCTTTTGTGTTACTCAAAAACACCTAAAAATGGATCCATCAACAGATCCTCATTAATCATAATATCAATCCCAGTCAATTCGCTTAGTTCGCCGTAGTTGTGTCAACCAAGATGTTTCAATCTCAATCTGGCAAAAGCAGGGCAGTCGAGAAAGTGGCAAGGTGATTCCACATCGCCTTACTCCACACAGCTTTGCAAGAAACGTGCGACAAGACGGCATGTGAACCTACTTGACCACGTCCAGTGAGAACAGTTATAATCGCAGCGAGATTGAATTTAATAAGAGTAAATAGTTCTAAGGTTCTCTGACCGCTCACTCTGGATTGGAAGGATCTAACAGTATCACAAGTTGGCTATTGAGCAGCGCTAGGCGATTTTTAGTCGATTAACGAGATAATTTTCTTGAAGTTGGGGTTTTTTTTTACTGAAACAGCAAATCCTAACTCAAAGATTTAGCTGTTAATCGATCTTTGTTGACCAAATATTTATGGTTTCTGATAGTTCTTCATTTGTATAAATACTATTTTTTGTTTTTTTATTTTAAGATTCAGACAGTAGTCATTAATCTCAAGGGAAAGCTTACGGCCGCCTTTTTTGGCACTTTAAAATCACTTAAATACTATATAGCCAAGATGATATATTTTGTTTAGGGTGCTGTGAACTTTCTTATGCCATCTCGTCTTTTCACAGTCCTGATGACCGAGTCAGACCGCGCTTCGACGAAGAATCCTAAAACGATTCGGCGAGAGAGATTTTCAATGAGGCTTTGTTCGAAGAAAACCTTCGATGGTCGTTTCTTCAAATTATTAAACGTTTCATAATTTTCACAAAATTAAAGCTTTATACCTTGCCAACTTAAAAGCAAAAACTTTAAATATTTTACAAAACAAACAAAACAACACTTGAGACATAAACAATAATTGTTGTACGAGCAGCAAACTCATACCACACCACGCCACAGAAAAAAGCAACAACCGCTGCAAAACGAATATCAAATGTCACTTTGCCATTTGACATTTAACAGCTGACAATGTGGCAAATTTGCGTCGCACCTTTGCGAGTTTGTGTAAATTCGCTAAAGCGGCCAACCTTGGACTTTGGAAGCGGTTGTTGCAAACGCTAATCTTCGCGACTGTTTTTCGTACGTGAACAATATTTCAATGCATTGCTTTTAGAAGAGTCTGAAAAGTTAAACAATAGCGCGAATAACAATAAAGCGAAATAAAATAAAATTAAGTAATATAAGATTTTTTTTTTCTTTGCTCGAATTCTTCTATTTTTCTTGTTTCATTTTAAAGAATTCCTTTGCGAATTGCTGACAACCGCCTTCGGCTGCAGACTGCCATTGATTTGACAGTTAATGCCAAAGACGCTGACACTTCAACTAATGAGCTTTACGCGGTAGCATTGGCAGTTGAGAGGAGCGAGAAAGAAGTACTTAAAGTGTAAGATACTGAATATTTTATTAGAGAGTGTGTATATTTATTTTTAATAAAGCTTTAAGAACCTATAGGTTACCAGTTGAAAGATTATTGTTTAGTCTACTTCGAATATACTTTCATAGGTGAGAAGATTTTTTTTCACCTACAAATTCTATTTGACTATGCGTCTGGAAAGGAGTTTCGTCTTTCAAATTAAAAAGCCAAAACAAAAAAAAAAACAATATGCATTACAATATTCTCATATTCGCAATCATACGGATATAATGGGCAAATCTAACCGCTGAAAACGATTTTGGAATAAAGTTTAATAATCCGGCTATAGCCAGAGGGAGGATGAGACCTTGTGTGTAACTTCACGCATGTGAGGGAAGTTCTCTAAGGCCACATGGGAGTGGCCAGAAACGATTATTTTAAATGTGGCTGTTGCAGCTCACGACTTCCGGTCTTAGACCAAGTATCCTTTGAGTTGCCAAAAATCATGCGTTCGTAATCGAGCTAAAATGAAAAGGCGAAACATCCCTCATCAGGGTTGTGCACTGGAACTCTTCACATAAAAAAATACCCCACATTGAAAAGAAAAAAGCAGTCTTAGCTGAGAAATCAGTTCTTTTTTGAACTTAAGCTCACTTTCCGTCAATATGGATATCGGTATGCCTTTATTCTCCTCCACTATAATGCCAATACTCATTTTGCCGTAGTGTTTTCAGTTTTTGTGTGTAGAAGTTCACGCAAGTGAGGAAAGTTCTCTGACCCCCTTTCACTTGAGAGTGGCAAACAGCTTAGGACTTCCGGTCATAGACGAAGTATCCTCTGGACAACTGAAAGCCATGCAGCTAAAGTGAGAAGGCGATTTATACTGCCCAGGGTTGTGCGCTGCATTTGGAACTCGCCACGTAAAAAACACTCCTATTTAAAAGTTCAAAACAGCGTTGAGAAGAGACCTCCTTTTTGATTACGACCAATGCAAACGTGTTAAGGATTACAATTTAAGTTCATGCACCATCTATACGATGGGCGGGATGAACTTTGTGGTATTTACTACAGTCGCCATATAAAGGAGCGCAAATTCGGTGGGGGAAACTCCGTCACCGTGTCCTGGCATGAACGTCTTGACGCAATCCGATGAAGGACGATGTGACCAAAGATGCCTGCTATGAGCGCTTGGTTGCTCTAAGAGAGGGATTTGCATAAAGTGTCTGGAGGAAATCATTTTATATTCTAAGGCGTTCGCTGATTGATCTGAAGGAACTCTCCTAAACGTCTTAACGAATAAAATCGCATTTTGTTTAAACATCATGTTCATACAATATAATATTCAGTCAAGGTTCTTCTACTGAACCATATAATATATGTATATAAGAGTCCGTTTAAACTCTCTGTTGAAACGCATTTCGTATTTTCTTTTATTATTACCAAATAATATTTAATTTATTTTTAATTTAATATTTCTACTAAAATTGTCTCTGAAAATATGAAGTTCATCACAACAAATACTAATAACTCTCCATACTTTGCTCGTCCGAAAACTCAACCTAAACTCTCAAATTTTCATATTAAAACTTTCAGCAACAATTTACTTAAAATTCAATAGCCAACTTTGCCTTACATGGTTACCAGCCTTTTAAATTGTCCTTATTTCACACCAACAAAACTTTTCCCTCGACCATTTGCCTCCCTCTCATCCTCTCCACTCTTTCTCTCGTACTACTTTTAATAACTCCAACAAATCTGTTTTGCTTTCCGCTTACATTTTCATTTTGTACACCATTTCACTTACTTCAAAACCAATAGTTCATAATAGTTACAGCAAAATAAGCGAAGCAAAAAAGCGAGTAACACAACATGGCTAAACCAACTCAGAAGTCCATAATATTATAATTTTATCTCTCTCTTTTTTATTTGCTTTGCGCGTCGCAGCGCTAAAAATACACATAGAAGCAAGTTTTTTGCTCGCCAGTGTGTCGAAAGTTTAGAAAAAACAGCAATTTAGCTACTTTAGCAATTATAAAAGTTTATCCTTGGCGACTGCCTGCTAATGGCCATCGGTCGCAGCTGAGAGTGTCGCCCACACAGTCGGTTGCACGACAGGATATGCTATAGATATCGGTGTGTGTGTGTGTGAGGTGAATCTGTTTTTGCTTGTAGTACTAGTTAGGCACGAAGCTTGCCATATTGTGCATAATATTTATTTTTTACTTCGTCCTTTTCGCTCTCCGTTTCTTTTTTTTGCCATTTTGCCTGTAGCTTTTAGGTGAAAACTTTTTGTTCGGTTTGCGTGGGTGCCTAGGTGTACTGCAAAGGCACGAAAAATAAAAGTAGCGACAACAACCAGACAATTTGTTATAGAGAAATAAAAAAAAAAAACAAAAATAAATATTTTTTTGTTTGTGTGTGTATTTGTGAAAGAAGTTGAAGCAAAGCAAAGCTCTATAATCAGCAAAGCCATAGAAAGTTTGTGTTATTTTTAGACAGAGTTGCCATAGAAAAAATAAGAAAGTCGATAAAATGAAGCGTAATTTTGGCTTCATTTTATAAGTAAAGATTGGAGGGCGAGTCTTCTAAGGGAAACTCTCAATCAACTATTTTTCAGTTTGCTAGACCACTCTAGTTCTTTCAAGCAGATGTGGCAACCAACAAAGTACCAGCGGATGTACTTCACCAAGGCCTGCTTCTTTTTGAGAGTTACCACTTCGATAGCAAAGCTGGTAAACAGGCTTTGAGCTCACTAACAGTAGCGTCAAGCTGCTACTATATTAAACGTCGAAATCGTCGGGAACTGAGCTTACAGGAAAAGCCCATGATACCCAAACTTATCAGGACAGGAATTACTTCGTGCATTCGGCGGCTGCATCTATGGGCCGCACATAAGCTGAGCAAGCGCTGGTTAGCAACCAGAATAGGTCCATTGAAGTGGTAGCTCTTAGTAAGACTCATATCGCCGCATTGATAGACGTCCTAACTAGGCATTGACTCATTGGCACTGAAGCGACTTGTCTTAACATTTGAAGGATGTTACTTGTGAAAGTTGTATTGAGGGAGATGAGGTGGAAACATCTAGACATTTTTTTTCACTGTCCAGCTATTGTGAGACTAAGGTTGAAGTATCTTGGTTGCCATACTTTCAACGAACTCGGCGAACTGGCTGGAGTATATGTAATTCAGCTCAATAAATTTGTGGCTGGCTCTAGTATCCGTACTTAGGAGTTCTGAGCATCACAACGGACAATTGTCTCTTTCAGTCCAAGTAAGATTATGAGTAATCTCACGAATATCAGTCTGTATACCTTACTTTACTTAGGATTCCTCGAGGCGAATTTCAGCAAACTTCCAGTGTCTCACAACGAGGGATCCCCAAATGCTTTCCAATGCAGAACAGGTGCACAAAAGATACTCCCTTGCTTCTTTTGTGGCTTGCTCTGAACATTTTCCGCAGTCTTCCCGTTCTGTCAACCTCAATATTATTTTATATTTCAGATAATAGTTTTAGATGAACCAGCTTTTCTCTCACATAGAACTGAACTTAAACTCGGAACCCTACATTACCTTCCCTTTTAGAAAAAAGTGTGAGAGTGGTGCCGTTTACTGGTGAATTGGTGGACAGGGACGCACGGCTAGGCCCTTTAACAACAAGTGTGTTCCGAACAAGGAATATATTTATAGTATATATACAGATACCCAAGCGGGTGGTTTCTTGGTGGATCTACTTTCCTATTTCAGGATATGACTGAAATTTATTCCAGGATATTGTGATATTTCTGGTAACTGTGAAACAGATGAACTAGCCAGAACAGAAACAGAGCAGTGGGGTGTCTACAATTGGACTCAGGAGAAGAGGCATGTAATATACTAGCTATAGCTGGGTCTTATAAGATTACATACGTAGTGGAATAATGGATATTATAGAAACTAGCAGGTGATACAAGAAGAGATGTCTCCTAAACATCATCTCTACGAATACAAGGCTTTGCATAAGAAGAGATTCGCAACAATCGGTGGAGGCTTTCTTGTTGACGAAGTTTGCACAGATAAATCTTATTGTCCGGCCGAGCTTAATCAGAAGCACGTGTGGTTCAGAGAACAAACAATAACTTGAGCGGATTTTGATCCGGGTGGTTTCACAATAGGTCTCCTAAAGGATGCGTCATCATACAGCCACTTTACCTGCCTGCCTAATATAGTTCTTAGTTCAAAAAGTAAAACGTAGAACAAAGAGGGGCCAATAACTTCTTATTCTACAGAATATTTTAAGATTATTGAAAACATATTGATTGGCAACCCTAAAATCCCTTTCTGTTATAGTCTTCTCTACCAACAACTATCGGCTACTACCGCAAGACTGATTTTCATTATAAATATAGAACAACTAGGAGCTCACACATAAACACCGGTTAAACATATCTATGCACGTTTATCTGTGCCTCCAACTCAGCCAAGAATAGCCATTTGTATGCCGTTAGAGTAAGTGTCTACGCTGCTCAGATGCCCATCAATTGATCGAAGAGCGGTTGCTCTTGTGTAAAAAAGGCACAGCGCTTCCAAAGTTATTTAAACGTTTCGCAGAAGTTCGACACAACAACAAACCATAGCCACAACAAAAACAACAACACTAGAGAAATAAAATCCACTGTCTTGTTGTTGCTTTATTTTAATTAGAACACGCGCGCACAGGAAATGCCATTTGAAATTGCAAATGCTAACTGTACATTGTAGCGAAAACCATTTAAGGTGCGAGTAAGCAATGGGATTCGCTAGCGGGTGAGTGCTTAACCCAGTTTTAGTACTTCTCTTGCAATACGTTGCAAGCACACTACGCGAACATGCCCGTCAATTGATAATTTTTACTCGTGTTGCACACCCAATCAGTTGCATCGCTAGACAAATATGACAAATGTGGCAAGTGCAGCAAATGTGGCATGTTGGCGTACGATAAGCAAACCTTATGCGCTACACACGCTGCAACTACAGTGAAGCCTAGGCAGATGGAAAATTTCAAACTTTCTGGAGTTTAAATGTAGGTTGCATGATCAAGCCCAAGTAGACGGATAGCGAGGTTCTTCTTCACCTTGTATTTTCGACGGAATGGAGGTCTTCGTACTCCGCTGCTTGCTCCGACTGGTACTGCGTCGAATACTCCCAGAGCTGCAATATTTTCGTTAATTCAGACGACATGACCTAACCAGTGTCTCTTCATTCGCCGCTGTCTCTTAATTCGCCGTACTATACCAATCTCGTCGATTGTTCATCGACTTTTCTCTCGAAACTCGTAACGCCGACTCACCAGATGTAGTCATCGCACATACATTAACCATATAGCAGGACGAGAATGATGACGGACTTGTGGAATTTGGTCTTTGTTCATCGATAGAGGAATATACTTCACAATCGCCTTGTCAGTCCGAAGTAGCACTTGTTGGCAAGAATTGTTCTGGGTTGTTTTCCACTGATTGACGTTGTTGTTGAACTTAACGCTGCTTCCAAGATAGATGTTTCCGAACTAAGAGAAAAAATTGCGCTCTGTAAGCAAGTAGACCTCAGCTTCGATCAAGTCGTTCAGAAAACTGTTTGAGTTATAAATATTTGACATAATTTTATTGAAATTCCACAAAGCACTCAATAAGACGCTGCGAAAAACTGAAATTATCTTATGGACCCACTTCAAACAGTTACTACTGTACCGACTTAAGCTTGACAAGTGACCACAGAATACATAAAGCGTCGGCGTTTTGATACACTGGCAGCCAATCAACCGCTGAATCGATTGACCAATAAGCCAAGCGCGCAAAAACCAGCAACCAACTAAACCGACGCCAATTAACGCGAACCCAGCAGCCGACATACTGCCGTACAGCACACACGCAATTCACGAATAGAGCCACGACACAGCAAAAAAGTAGTTGCCATTATTGCTGTTGGTGTTGGGTTTAGCCTTGATTAAAGGCGGTGGCGTATTAGCCGTATTCGCCGCGATCGTGTGTCAATTGCGGGCGAGCATGCAACAAAGTCTACGGGTATATATTTACGGTTTCAATAGATATAGAGCTATATATAGTATTTGGTTCATAGCCAAGAGCGACGCCTGTTGGTTTACAACTGACTGCTGCAAGTACTTCTCTTTAAGATAATTGAGACTAGAATAGGAGACTTATGCTTGGTAAATATGAGTGATCTGGCATCATCATCTTCGTTTCACAAAACTGACAGGCTCAATTTACCATCGAATGGCTTAACATTTATGATATACGTCCTCTTCAGTTAGACTTGAAACTTCAGAAACCCATACTACAAGTTTGGCGAGTTCAAGTTTAATGATCTCATTGGTAAATTAACGGGCGGAAAAGTCAATTAATGCGAGAAAGTGTCATAATTTTAACTAATTTATGCAGCTTGTGCCTCATAGAGTTCGGTTTTCAAATCAAGCCCCATCTTGGTGAAGCAAAATGTAATACAGACCCATGTAATCAATCGTCGCTATAATGAAACGATCTTTTGTCTCAGCAAAGCTATTGTTCTAATAAAGAGATTTAGAGAAAATTAACGTAATCTAACCATATTAATTTATATTTAAGAGCCACTATAGATGAGTAATAATACAACGGTAGTTTCGAAAACGGCAAATCTTTATGGAAACAGCATATTCCTTACCCGATCCGTAGTTCTGCATTAATTGTTTTGTAAACCGAAACTTCGCATCCACCAGAACTGTAGTACTTATTCAAGCGCGGGGCTTGAAACGCATTTGCCAAATAATCGACCGATATCTATAACACAGTACAACAGCTAATTTTAAATTTTTCCTTATCTTGATGTTAGTTGTAACATTCTGGCAAAAAAAAAATTACTGTACTGACCTAGTACCAACACCCTGACTTGGAATTTCTCACCCCCCAGACAATAATCCCAAAAATGTTCCACAGTGTAATCATTTATTTTTAGTTCCAGGATTAGTTCGATTTTATAAAATTGAGGATGTAAACGCAAAGATGGTTCTTTAAATGTGAATTATGAAATTCTATGCAATTAATTTTGTCTGTTGGCTTTGAAGCCTGTTTGGGGACTATCTAGTGTTATCTACAGCCATTAATTTTAAGATCTCGTGATAATTTGCAGTTTCTTCCGGCTTTGGTTTTATCAAAACTTTATTCAAAAGTTAAGGTCTGGAAGGGATTGACTCAGGTAATACTTTTCATCGATCTGTCATTGTTTTAATTCGTCATACGCTGAAACCCAAAGTTCATCCAGCCGCCACTGAAGTAATATAGAGGAATGCTGCCGAGTTGACAATCATTTCCCAAGTAAAAATACGGTTATTTAAACGCAACCTTTTTTTTAAACGAATTTCAATCGACCAAACAGTCCTCTCGCTATCTGAAATCTGAAGCTTCGACGAGCTCATCTTGCCGTATAATTCGTTTTTTGTGCCCTAAACAGGATATTAAATAATTGAGGCATTGTAATGTATGTATATAAATGATCAGCGCGACGAGCTAAGTCGATTTAGTCATGCCCATCTGTATATCCACGAATTAGTCCCTCAGTTGCTGCGATATCGAACTGAAATTTTGCGCCCATACTTTTCTCATCGAATAAGTGCCTCACAAACTGTTGGATCAAACCCAAGAAACGTTTCTTTTTGAAAAGATATCTTTACGAAATTTGGCATAGATTACTGCGCAAGAAAAATATACAATACAATCTCCAAACTAATTGTTCAGATTGAAACTATCACATAGCTTGTATGGAAAACTTTTTCACTTGATGAGATATCTTCAATAAATTTGGCTTGGATAATTGCCTCAGTCAGTGGTGGAATATCCGAAAGAATTGTTTGGATCGAGGTACTATAGCATATATAATTTCAGGTAAGAATATTTTGCATAGCTTCGATCCAACCGACAGAGCATTTCATAGCCCTCTGAGATATAAGAAATGCACCTGTGAAGGGTATAATAGTTTCGGGGCAGCCGTCGTTAGCGTGTCTGCGTATTTACCTTACCTTTAATGCTTGCCAGCGATTAGCCACATCCTCTTTGCTGTCAATAACAATCAAAATTGCATTTAATTTGTATGACCCAAAGTCATATGATATGAATTGTTGCACACTACAACTATTTACCATCATCATTACTACTGCATAGGTTTTTGGTGGCATGCCACTAACGAATGTGCCGGCAATCAGGCAGGCAGACAGCTGCACATACATACAGGCATGCAGCTGCAATGTGGCTAGTTCACATTGCAGTGCAAACGACGTGTTTTCACTTGTGGCATACACTTCCATGCATCTATGAGTTATAGATTATACACACACATACCAACACTTTTACATGCTTAATCGCAATTTAAAGTTACCTGATGCACATGTGTTGCGGAACTTCTTTTTTGTTCGCCGTTTGTTCACCAATACTGCACTGCATATTAGTGGCATTCCTGCCCCACACCTCGCCCTGCTTGCCACCCAACTCATCAAGCTGTGGCGGTAACTTTGTGGCACTATAATTTACTACTGGCTAATCAAGATTATATTTCGGTCATAATTCATTGACACTGTGTTGTATTATATATACTTCCCATACTCGTATATGGATGTATACAAATATACATATATAAATATATATATATCGCCGATTGTGCGTGTATGTGTGCACATGCTCGCCTGTGTTGGCAATGTGGCGGCATAAAATAACTAATGTGGTCAATATTTACGCTTCGAGCGCAGCTGATTGGCTGGCCTTGATATGCCGCATGGTTGCATGGCAGTCCTAGCACATATACACGCATATTTATAGTCTAGTCTACATTTGTTTATTTATGCCATTTGTGAACTAAATCAGTCGCTCAATTAGTCAATGAAATAACTATTCGATGGTGTCATAAATTTTTATCTTTTATTTGTTATTTACTGCTTAAGTACGGTAGATGAGGAGAATATTATCACAAAATATACCAACTGTTCTAAAGGAACAGCGTACTAGGAATGAAGATAAACTCGGTATATCTTGTTGTATTTCTTTATCCGTCTATCAAAATCAGCTGACATCTTCCCAGCGCAGGTACTAGGCTTGTGAAGTTATACTGAACAACAACGGTAAGTTATAGAAACCTTCTTATGCTTCTTTGTCAGCGTAGACACCGCTTAGGCGATTATAGTCGAGTTTAAAACAGCGCCACATCGTTCTTCCTTTTTGCTGTTTGGCACCAATTGTAGATTTCAAGTGTAGCCAGGTCCTTCTCCCACTGGTTTTTCCAACGGAGTGGAGGTCTTGCTCTTCCTCTGCTTCCACCGGCATTTAATGCATCGCATACTTTCAGACCTGGAGTGTTTTCGTCCATTCGAACGACATAACCTAGCCAGTGTAGCCGCTGTCTCTTAATTCACTGAACTATGTCAATGTCGTCGTATATCTTGTATAGCTCATCGTTCCATCGAAAGCGATATTCACCGTGGCAGAACTTTTCTCTCGAAAACTCGCAACGTCGACTCATCAGTTGTCATTGCCCAAGCCTCTGCACCATATAGCAGAACAGGAATAATGAGTGACTTAGAGAGTTTTGTTTTTGTTCGTCGAGAGAGAGCTTTACTTCCCAATTGCCTACTTAGTCCGAAGTAGCACTTGTTGGCAACAGTTTTTGCGCCTTTCGAGGCTGACTTTATTTTTAGTGTTAATGCTGCTTACAAGATAAACGAAATTATCTACGTGTTCGAAGTTTTGACTGCCAACAGTGATTTGAAAGCCGAATGCGATGACTATTTGTTTGCTGACAGCAGATATTTCGTCTTGCCTATATTCACTACCAGACGCATTTGCGTCGCTCCATTGTCCAACCTGGAGAAACCAGAACAAACGGCACGGTTGTTGATATCGATCTCATCGGCATTGGGAGTTTGGTTGCTCTTAACCTGAAGTTACAAATTTTGTATTTGTAACGCCTGAGTTTCGCGCTATGAAGTGTATCTAAATCCGAGTCGTCCAGCTAGAGCCGGATGTCATTTGCTTTCATTGCGTCCACTTTGACGGAGTAAAGGAACCCTGCTTTAAGGCTTCTAGATCATTCATCTAATAGGTCATATGACATATGGGATGGATCATGGAATGATTTTAAGATTAACAACTAAAAATCGAGTAGATTTAATTCTGAGCTTAGCAGATATTCTCAACTGCTGAGTTGACATAAGATAAACGCAAAGATTCAGTAATTACAAAGAGATCTTTAATGGAAGATAAAGAGAAAGTAATTAAGTCCATTATAATTCTTATTAAGAATATCTTTCTATACGAACTTAGTGTAAAAGGCAAACTTTAAACAACATATTCATATTTAAATGACAGGAAAATCAAGAGCGCGTTTCTACCGAGTTAAAGGACGAAACGACGAAGCTATAAACTTACCGTACAGTCAACAAAGAAGTTCCAAATAATTGAATAACATGAAAATATTATATTATAGAACATAACTTTTAAATTCAAATTTATTATAATTCAGTAGAAATAAACAATTTAATTCACATTAGTAAGATAAATCGAAAAAAAAATTATAAATTTTTAAAACGCAGTCAAACATTTATTTGTTGTAAGAATAACTTCAATCCTCATCAACTGGTTCGCTTTTAATATTCAATACGGCAAAGTCATCCGAAGCAATAATGCCCATATCCGCCATAAAGCCGTCGACAGCTTCCGAATCCTTTCGCTGCTCTGTAAGAGAGCAATTACGCTTTCCATATTCTGCGAGCATTGGCAGCGAGCGCTTCTCACCAACAACGGGACCAGAAGCCGTAAAACTTGACGATGTGTTGTTGATATGTGAAGAGCTTGAAGAGTCACGACAAGCCTTAGGATTGCTGGAAGACGCCCACGCAGGTGTTTTATCATCATTGCTCACGAATTTTTTATAACCCATATTGAGGGGTACCGCACGCACAGCCGGACTGCGATCACCAGCACTCACGCTAAGTGCCGGCGAGGTTCGGGAGCTAGACGTGTTGGTGAGAACAGTTGAGACAGTAGCGTTTACGCTGGATATTGTGCTACGAAAAGGTGTGGGTAATTTGAAAACCTCTCTGCCCACGACATGAGCGGGCGAACAGCGATGGGCAATTGTGATTTTCGGTGATGTGGACATCTGTTCTTTGGTATTGGCAGTGGTAGTTAAATAGTTGCTGCTGGCAGTAACATTCGGTAAGGCGCCACAAACTGAATAACGGCGTGCTGGTGGACGCGCACCGATTCTAATTGTTGGTGGCTTGCGATCAGCCTTAACGGTTGCATGAGCAGAGCTCGCGGACGTGGCTGACACGGTTGTCGAGGAACTGACGCCCCTAACTGGTGTCACCAACTGACGTAACTTTTGTTTAGTTGCTGTGTTAGCGGTGGGAGTCGGTGAAGCGGTGGGTGTTGATGTATCGGTGGTGGCTAACTTATTGCCTGTTCCGACCTTATTGGATGTAGCCTCAGCGGTGCTGCGTGGCACAATGAACGTGCCAACACCGCTAGCATTCACGGCATTCTCTAAACTGGCGTTAGTTACATTGCTTTTGGGGTAAATCCGGTAAATGCGTCGATGCACGATCTCACCGTTGTTCGACCCATAAGCACCGCTTGTGGTGGGCAAGTTGTAAGCGGAAGAGCCGACTTCGTTCACCTTAACCAATTTACGTATAAGACGTAAGCCTGGTGTTGTGGTCGTGGTGCTTGTTGTTTGCATAGAAGTTGCAGTTCCACCGGCTCTGGAGAGCAACATGGGTGTCGGCCTATTTGCATTTTGATATGCAGTTGTTGTTGGAGCATTGAAAGGTGAAACACGTAATGATAGTGGCGGCGGCGGTTGTGATGGCGTAGAACGCATCGATGGAGTTGGTGAAATCATAGCACACTTTTCTGCGCTCGTCTTAGCGGCCAACTCGCTACT
>NW_017537656.1:53072-66114 GCF_001853355.1 Bactrocera latifrons | reverse complement strand
GAAGTCATAGCACACTTTTCTGCGCTCGTCTTAGCGGCCAACTCGCTACTAACACCACTCAGGTTCAAGTGGAGCTCTGGCGTATGCTTGGCTGCTTGCACCATAGCGACGAGTTCGCGCACCAAATGCAATTCGTCGCTACTTACGGCGCTCAATTGCTTCGGTATGATGGCTTTCGTTTCGTCGTGTGTTGGGAAATCGCTAGGGCTATCGAAGACTTCCATTAACGACTCGAAGATCTTCTTCTTGAAATGCAACTTTTGGCGCGCATTCATTTCGTTCAAGTAGGGTTTTAATGTGTCGAAGAATTCATCGTCGCTTGAAGTTGGCGGCAGACTGCATTGTACGCCTTGATCGTTATAAGCTTGTGAAGAATTGAGATCGTGCAATGCAACTTTTCCAGCTGGACTTAAAGAACTTTCCGGTCTTAACGTTTGCATGATTGTGGCTGCTGTGGCTTGTTGTGAGCCTACCATAGTGATATCACCTTGCGGTATACATAAGGTACGTGTTCTTTTATGCGCTGTAAGATTTGTGGTTGGATTTTCAACTGGCGCTGTGTCGCCTGTTTTCTTCGACAGCTTAGCAGCCGCTATCAATTGGTTTGTAGCCTCGCCCAGTGATTTCAAATGGTATGCACCACGTCTAATACTTTTCATGGAACTATCTTTTTGGCGCAAATCTTGCTGGTTGCCCGCCTTCTTACCCAAGCCACGTTTACAAGCGCGCTTGTAACGATATTGTCGTGTTTTAACAAAATCGTCTTGTGGCTCATCGTTTTGTTCGTCAATTTCAGTCTCATCAACATTGCTCTCCGGCTGCTCAATTTCATTATGCTCAAATTCGCCTAAAATACTCTCACTAGCTGCTGCATGTGCTTCATTATCTGCTGCGCAATGAAGTTCATTGCTATCGCCATTTTTCTTGATACACAATGTACCGGATTCACTATTCGTGGGACTAATGTAAAATGTGCCGACTTTACTCTTTGCACTCGTTGACTTCTTAGTCACTTCAGCTTCAACAAAAGTTTGTAGCTTTTCTTCTGCATTAACAAGCTTTTCTAAGGACTTTGTCTTTCTAATAGACTTGCTTTCAGACACTTTAACATCCTCGCTGTTCTTTCTCAACACTTTAAGTCTAGCGGATGGTGGTCTTTTGCCGGCAATAACCTTAACAGCTTCAGTATTATGTTTTTCTCCAATTTTAATTTCTACCTCATTCTTAATATTTTCTTTTAACTGCTCGTTTTCGCGTTTGATCGCACCCCCTTCTAATAAATCGTCGTCTACTTCAGTCTTAATCGATACGTATGCATTTTCTTGTGCTTTGTTATCAACATGTGTCGTTTCAATCTCTGCTCCTTCATCGTCGCTTTCGCGAAACGGTAGTTCGTCATTTATGTGGGGTATAAGAAATTCTAACACATCGTGCAGATTGTTCTCTCGTGCGCGATTACCTTTACGCTTTTTGGGTGTTACAACTAGTTGTTGTGCGAAAGTGGTTCGTATATCGCGCCAACGTTGCTTGCAGCTATCAACTGTAATGAAAGTTAACAAAAAAAAATGTTTTCGGTATTGTAACGCTATTTAAAATATGCATGATATAAAGTGTAGAATTAGTTTTTGCTACTTTTGAATTGTTTATCCATTAACATTAGACTGCTTGCTGTCAGGAACTCTCTATCAACACCAGACTCACACTTCCTAACCACTGCAGTGTGTTCCAAGCCGAGATGGCAAGTGCTTTTAACATTGCACTATTGGCACCCATGCTGTAAGGCTGGGATTCTCACCAAATGCTACCTGTAGAAGCTGCATGGGAAAAGAAGCGGTGGAAACAGCTCAACACTTCCTTGATACTTGCCTGTCCCGCGTTTGAAAGGTCAAGACTTAAAGGCTTAGGAGCGCATATGCAAATTAGCTACTAAGCATTTTGCTAATTTATAAGTTTGGACACAGGAGTTCTTCTTTTCTATGTCTTCACAAAAGACTACATATAGCAGTCGACGTACGACATGTCTTGATTAGCCATCTAACGTAACGTAGCCTAAACTAACCGAACTACAATTACTGGTCTAATTGGCTTGAGAACTCGAATTGTATATCTAGTTTGACCAAATAGACTGATCCTTTTCAGAATCAAAGGCAATTCCTTACCTTTATTTGTTCCGATAATTACTTAGCCTCACCACCAGATAGCTCCACTATCGCTAGAAAATTTACTGTCATGTATAATATTAAAATAGTCTGACAAAATTTCAGCATTTTATAGAAATGGTAAAAGCCGGCAAAGCCTATTCCATCGGCAGGTAAGACAGAAAAGCATTATGCCTCACGGCGAACTGAGAAGAAGTTTAAGTCCGGTTATGAGGTTATACAGTATTTGTAAAGATGGTTTACTTTGCAGATCATCAGAAATGGCATCTAGAGAATTTAAATCAGCGTCATGTGTAAAATCAACATTCATGAGAAGTCACGTTTAGTGATTGGATCACCCACGAAACCATAGATCATTATCTGTAAAATAATGACTTGTACTATATGTTCTCTTAGTTTTAACGTGGGATCCAAGTGTAGGTACTTTTTCCAATAGCCTTTTTTGACAGATCACACGTGAGTCATGTTATTTTTGTTCAGAATTAATTGTTGTTTGGCATTTCATTGATAAAAGACTTATGCTTGAACAACAAATCGTTGTTTGCAAATCGTTCAACTTTGTTACGAAAATTCACGATCTGTAAAGCATGTATTTCTCGCGCTTGGCTCAACTTATGTTTACGTTAACAGTGATGAGAACCATTTCTGGCTCAATGAGTATGTAAACAAGCAAAATTTCCGCATTTGGGACAAAGAGCAACCTGAAGAGATTTGAGAGCTGAAATTTCATCAAGAAAAAACCACAGCAAATCTGTGGTTTGTAAGCTGGTGAAACCATCTGTCCATATTTCTTCAAAAATGATGTCGCTGAGAACATAAGCGTCAATGGTGATCATTTAGTACCTGAAATAAGAGCTTGTGATCTCGGCGACATGCGGTTTCAACAAGACTGTGACAATGCCCACACATCGCATTAATCAATGAACTTATTGAGAGATAATTTCACGTTTTGAGCCAAGATCATATGTTATCACATCGTTAAAAGTCAAACGTTTAAAGTCCAAAGTCTATGCTGACAAGCTCGCTTCGATTCAGGACTTGGAACAACATGTCACGCGTGTCAATCGCCAGTTACCAGTCGAAATGCTCGAACGAGATGAATCATCTGAGACGTAGCCTGGCAGACTTTTGAAAAAGACAAACTTCAAAAAATATAGAATGAAATGTGTAATGTTTCGAATGATAATACACATTCCCCATTAAATTTGAAGTTTCATTGATTTTTCTTTAAAAAGGTAGGGAACCTCGAAATAAATTACCCGTGAATTTAGTTTTTTCAGCCGAAAGCCTCTGCTGCTAGCACTGCGTTTGTTTTAGTTTATGTAATAATTAATTATTATGTAAGCTTTGTATAAATAAAAAAAAGTATAAAAAAAATACCCTTTAAGAATAATTATTGTTTTGTTTTAGGTTTGGAGATGTATTTTCTCCCGACAAGACATCGTGTTTCGGTGGTCCCCTTGGAGATTAGCTACGGGATCAATATAATCCCACATTTATAAAAAATAATCACCGTTTGTAATAGAGCATTAAATTCTTCAGTCATATTTTTTTTTTTAATTTATTACACATAAAATTACTTTTCAGAAAAAAATTACAAAAATCGCGCTTCTCTGACGTGCAAGTGTATGTATAACTTAAATCGTTTTTAAGGGGTTCAGCCGTATTAAAATATGTAGTCCCGCTGTTTGAACTCCTCCATGTGAATACATATTTTTTTTTTTTAATTTTAAATATACATATAATGTACTGTTCAGTTTTCCTTACTCACAGAATAAGTTTTCAAAGTTACACCGCTTTGAATGGCTGTAGTTTGGCTTACCCCACCCTAACTTCGCACCTTAATGCGCATAACATATGTAATTAATTGATTTATTCAGGCAACCCTGCCAAATATATATATGTAGTTGGCAACCCTAAACTGACGACCTCACGGCCGAAATGCACCCCCTCATTTGGCACTCACCCGACTCCTCACACGTTTTGGCTATCTCCAGCCAGGCACGATCGTAAGCCTCTCGCGTAACCACATTCGCCACGGCGTGATCATAAATACACGGCTGATGTTGCACGGCACGGCACAAACGAACATTGCTTTGATTGTTCATGGCAAGCGAACACCCCGATGAAAGCACGAAATTTTTCTAAGCACCAAAACTGAAAGCACTAAACTTACAAGTTACAGTTACAACCACACGCACACAGCACAAGCCGAGCTTTTCATAAGCAAATACACAAATCCCAATGGCCAAAATTAGCACAAATTTTCTCGATGCACATTGCAAACGACACAACCAAAACTATCAACAATCGACAATAACAAACTCAAGTGTCACATTGACAGCAGTCAGCCGCTGACATTTGTCAATAGCGGCGCTGGGTTGCTCGGCTGCTGACACAAGTAGCTTAACACTTCAAATTATTTAAATTTTCAAAATTCCCACAACGCGTTAACACACCGCAGCGTTCAATTTCAATCGAACACGCTTACATTTGCCAACTATTTTCAGCTTGTCACTAATGCAATTGGCTCAATTTGTTGTTTTATGTCATGCTTCGGTATTTTAATTGAATCGTTCGTTTCGTTTCGGTTTATTTTGATTACGAACTTATGCGTGACAGCATTGCCAACTCGAATATTGACGCTGTGTTGTCGTTATGGCGCTATGAGCACGCAGTGCAGCGCTTGTGATTTTGGTGGCTGGCAGTGTTATGCGTCGCTAAACGAGTTTTGAAACGCACTGCATTAGTGAGAGCAGCGCCAAATGTCACTAGTGCAGCAGTTGGAAATGCGGTGTAGCACAAATAATTATACAATCGAAAGTGTAGCGCAAACATGATTGACTTAGGATAAATTAAAATAACTGTAGGTATTAAATTATATCAACAGAATTGCTATGAAGGTAGGCGCATATAGTATATAAATATTGGGTAGACTTAAAATCGCATTTTGCCGACAGATGTCGTTACAGTCATATATCTCCAGTGCTACCAAACACTTTGTGTCATACCATATAGTGTTGGAAAGGTGAGATTTTAGGCTTCATTTAGTAAAAAAAAATATTAAATTCGGGGAAGTTGAAAAAGCGTACAGCTGTTCCAAAATGAGTGAAAATAATGAAGAAATTCGCTATATTTTAAAATTTTTGTATAAAAAAGGGAGGAATGCCATGCAAGCCACCAATGAAATTTGTGGAGTTTACGGAGACGATGTTGTATCAGTTCGGGTAGCACCACAATAGTTCGCTCGCTTCCGTTCTGGAAATTTCGAAATTTCGATTTACACTGCTGAAAGTTTCACACTGCTGGAATAATGTCTTTGCGGAGAAATGGCAAAGGTGATCGAACAAAATGGTGCGTATTTGTTTATTTATTTGTTATTATGAACATAAAATAAGAAAAAACGTTAACTTCAGTTGCACCGTAGCTAAATACCCTTCACAGGTGCATTTCTGTTAGTAATTATGTGTTCAGTTTGTATGGAAGCTAAATGCTGTAAAAATCCGATCTGAAAAATTTTTTCGGAGATTAWATTATTACCTTAAGCAGTAATTCATGTCAAATTTCGTGAAGATACCACGTCAAATGTGAAAGTTTTCCATACAAGAACTTGATTCCGATCGTTCAGTTTGTATGGCAGCATATGCTATAGTTAACCGATTTGAACAATTTCTTCGGAGATTATATTTTTGCTTCAGAAAATAACCTGTGCCAACTTTATAGAAATAAATCGTGAAATGTGCAAATTTTCCATACAAGAGCTTGATTCCGATCGTTCAGTTTGTATGGCAGCTATATGTTATAGTGGTCCGATATCGGCAGTTCCCACAAATGAGCGGCTTCTTGAAGAGAAAACGACGTTTGCAAAATTTCAAAACGATATCTTAAAAACTGAGGKACTAGTTTGTATATATACAGACAGACGGACATGGCTAAATCGACTCAGCTCGACATACTGATCATTTATATACGAAGCAATGAAGAAACGGAAGTAAAGAAAATAAAATATTTATAATTAGTATGATGAGCTTTGTCTATTATCCGAGCCGCATTTCCCGAAGGGGCACATATTTTCCAAAAAATTTAGTTAATATATAAAAAATGAGTGCTTCTACTAACTCGTCTACTTATTTAAACGTTGTGGGATCCATTTCGAGGATCATTCGAATGAACACTCTATGGCATTTACTTTTTGAAGATTATCTTGCTCAAACATTAGCTGCGGATGCGTCGCAGATGATCCATTCGTCAAGTCCAATTTTCGGAGACTCGTTCGAGCATTTCGACTATCACACCACCTTGGTGGCCAAAACGAGATATATCTGCTCATCGAAGTGTTCTCTCACTAAATCCATGGTTTGATGCGGTGTGTGGAAAGCGGTTATTATGGCGGGATAACGGTCAGCATTAACCGTCAATGTTCCCACCGGCAAAAAAATTCATGGTGGACGTTGGCTTTGATGTCAAAAAAAAAAAAAAGACAATGAGCATAATTTTCACTTTGGTTTTGCTCATTCATCAGTGACCTCTTCACGGCCCTCCAAAAAGGCCTGATGCCCCCGGAACACACCACTTCTTGCTAAAGCAACATCTCGGTGAGCCTGCTGGATCATATCAAACGTCTCTGTCGCAGATTTACGGAGTTTCACACAGAATTTTATCGCGTACCTCTGCTCCAACGAACGCTGCATTTTTGGCTAGCACCACACACAGAAACACGTCGCGCGAACATGTTTGTTCTGATTCTCTAGGTGTTCGGAGACAACTGACTCATTCGTTAGACCTCTACAGAATCCAATCGGTGCGCGTACGCTACGAAGTACAGTCGCCGCGGAAGTAAATCAGTCCTATTACATTCCGGACAAACCCTGTACACTCTCAGCTACGGCAGCTATATTTCCATCATTTTCTAATAAATAATGTTGAGATCTGTCAAAAAAAAGGCTACTGAAAAAAGAGTTTAAAGGACCACACGCTATGTTTAAGAAATAATGATCACAGCTTTATGCCATATTTGTTCTAAACATCAATAACCATATTAAATGGATTGATAATAATATCCATACAGTGCACTCATCAGATGCTAAAATATCTCTATTATCTAGTCGTTTATTTTACTGGCCACTATCGATATTTCCTGCATAAAAAAAAATGCCATCGGAAACCAGAAATTAGGGATAAAATTTCATAGAAGAAAACCACATTATCTCATACAAAAGTCTCCTGCGTTACGTAGAGATGATTGGTATTGGATTGGATTGCCCCACGTGGGATTATTTTTTGTGGCTCACTAAATATGCGTACCCCCAATTATTGGGTAAAACTTGATTTTAACCAAAAAATTGACGACGCTATATTCTATACCTGTCTCTTATACACATCTAGATGTGTATAAGAGACATGGATTGGATTGCCCCACGTGGGATTATTTTTTGTGGCTCACTAAATATGCGTACCCCCAATTATTGGGTAAAACTTGATTTTAACCAAAAAATTGACGACGCTATATTCTATACACATCGTGTATGGTATCCACCTGCTCTTCATTAACTGAATAAGCTAAGAAAGTTTATAGTAGACTATATAAACATCTCAAAATGTTAGTCCCAAATTGTAGAACTTGTATTTGAATCACTAAATTCCATTTCCAGGTTATTAGAATTTTAAAGGGATTCTTTGGCGTATTGTACCAACATTTTAAGGTTAAGTTGTGTTTTTTTTAACAAGTGTCAGGGTTTTCCATTTGATGAAAGTCATTAAATAACATGCTTGTAGAACATTACATGTTATTAGCAAATTTTCTATATTACTTTTATCTACCTTCTTTTTCAAAATTCAACTTTACTTTACTTTCTTTTCAATTTCAAATTTCAAACCCAACATTTATCAGAGAAAAAGAAATGTGCTTGCCATTGCTTCCGAAATCATTATTTTTTTCGAAAAAAAAAAACGTCGGACTAACGTCTGATAAACAACAATGCATTATGACTACGAGGATATCATGAAACGCAATATTACTGGCGATGAGTCTTGGAGCTATGTATGTATATATACGATCCGTAAGCAGACGACCAAATGTTCGAAAATCGTGGCAAAGATGAACGGAAGTGGAAAAACGTAAAAGCAGGTCAAACATCAAGGTTATGTTGACAGTTCGATTATCGAGGTGTGGTGCCCTATAAACTCCTTGCGATCGACCAAACTGTCAACTGTCGTTTGCGCGAAGCATACCGCATTAATTATTCGGAAAGTTTTCGTAAAATTGTATGTGTGCTCTTATAAGAACTTGACTCTTATTTCAATGACGGACCAATGAGATATTATCAGTTAAAGGGTGAACAGGAACCATTCCTCTCTCTCTCAGTGCAGTCCGGTGCTCTGTAACAATTGTTTTCAGATATCTTCTCCAATAATTCACTAAAATAATACTGGATCCCGGTGGTACTTATCTCTACGGCCCTAGATATTATTGAGAATTTGATCTGCAGTACATAGTGCATGAAGTCGGCTGCTGTCGCTAGACAGATTTACAATTTATGATAACATTAATGGAAATCGTTGCTAAAATCTTTGAAATCGTTTGACTCGGAAGACATAGAACACGCTTCAGATAAGTGCATATGTATGTATGTAGTTCCCTACTTAGCTTAGAGTATAATTTCATTAACAATCTATTTACATACATATATATGTACATATATTTTAAATATTTTTACTTTGCTTTCCAAACTTTTATTGCATACAGTTTGACAAACATGGTGACTAGTAATGGCAATGCTGCGAAGAGACGTTTAACTACAGCTACCTGCTGAGCGTTATTATCACAGACCGAGTTATTGTTATTGTAGACATCTGCAATTATATAGACGCAGTGACATCGGAGAGCGGTAAGTAATGTTTAGAAAGCGGTGCATAAGTGAAAATGCTAGATAAGCGAATGCCTGGAAGAAAAATAATAAAAGCAGAGCAAATTGCGCTCCGCACTGAATGAGAGAGCGCGCCAGGTAAAAGAGAAAACGAGCAATATTTGGTGTTTTTCTGCTGCTCGTACACACACACACATACACTCACGTCCGCCAAAAGCCTTGAGCGGATTATTATTGCAGACTGCGTACTGCCTGCACACCCCTACCCCATGCTTGAGACTGGACAAATGTGTTGACGCAGCTGTCGGACGCGCAGATAACAATACACGCTTGCCGTTGCTGCTGCTGCTGGCGTTGTGGAGCAAACTGAACGATGAATGAACGAAACAAAGTGAACAGCAGCAATCGCAAAACAAATTTGTATGGCAGTGTGAGTCAGTTTGAGTGCGCGGCAACGAGGGCGACGCAGGCGTCTAATGTGAGCAGCGCGTTGGCGAGCGCTTGCGTTCGCGTACGTGTTTGTTGTGGCCAAACGTGCTGTAGGCAGGCGGTGGCAACAAAGTAACACACACAAGAACAAGAAGAAGAAATCGTAAAAGCAAAAAAAAACCAAAAATGTGAGCAACGTTGTTGTTGTTGCTGTACGACAACAGCTGCTGCCTTGTCTTAATTTGCTCGTTTTTTTGTCTACTCGCTGACGGCTACAACAATGCGAACAACTGCTGCTGTTACAATGTTGCTGTGGCCTAGCTGTTGTTGCGTGGCGTTGTCAACGTGTTTTGAAGGTTTTTATAACTTCACACACACACTACTGTATATGTATGTATAATATTCACATTAATATCCCTCTGCTGCCCGTTGCTGTCACCGCCATTAGCTTGTTTTTTAGCCATACTAATATTTTATTGTTGTTACTGTTGCCTTGGTTATTGCTCGTTCGACTGTGCGCTACAATTATGTTTGTTGTTATTGTTGCTATTACAACAGCGACACCACGTAATGTTATTGCTCAGCAACACTCACTTCAACATGGGGTTTCCACACATACCCGAGTTGCATTGTTGTTGTTGGCGCACACATAGTTGCTATTACCGGTGGTTGTTTTTTTTTTTTTGGTATTTTTGCTTTTGTGGCGTTTATTGCTCGCCGTCACTACCTGACCCAGTCAGCGCCGGTGCTAGCTAGCTGGTTGTTCGGCTTGTTTGTTAGTTGATCGGTTGTTTGGTCGGGCGGTCGTTTCTTTTAGTCTCGGCCGTCGTCTGCAAATGCGCTGTTTATTTGCTTGCTTTCTCTCACACTACCGGCTAGCCGAAATACACGCGCTGACCGCTAGGGTTGCCATTTACAGTTATTTTGTTTTGAAGTATGAAAAAAAACTTTGTAATGCTGCTAAAACTCCAATGTAGAACTTAAGGACGTATATTCGCATAAAAGCTAGAAGGAGTTGTCGAAGACTTTATAAAATTTTAAATTTCTACTCATAAATGATTACCGTGACCAGATTTATCGATTTAGCCATGTACTTGTGTCTGTCCTGCTGTTTTTAAGTAAATTTTGCAGTCCCGTAGTTTTCGAAATATCGTCTCAAATTTTGCACAGCTACTTTTCGCCCCAAAAAGCAGTTGGGATCATCATAGCATACCTGTTATGTAAACTGAGCGCTGAAAATTGAGTTCTTGCATTGAAAACTTCTCTACTTGTCGAGGCATCTTAACAAAGTCTGGCGTGAATTATTGTTTAAGACAACACTACAACATTTGAAGAACTTTTTCAGTTCGGACTACTACAGCATATAGTAGAACCAAAACCAAGTCTTTGTATAGTAAACTTTTCCGTTCGAGATTTTGTTAGAGATAAGAGACAGTTTGAGAAAGACATCTACAAAACGAAATTGGCATGGATTATTGTCCAAGACAGCGCTACTTTTTCCGAACGATTTTTTCAGATCGGACTATTATAGAATACAGCGTCCCTAAAAGATGACAAATAAAAATCAAGTTCTTGTATGAAAATTTTTATATTTGCGAAGTGTATTAAGGTTTCGGTGCTCTGAAGTTAGCCTTTTTTTCTGGTTATTGCGGTATATCAGCTATACCAATAAAAAAAAGTCTCTATTATCAGACGATAAAGCACTGGTGACATCTCGATGAATAGAGTTGTAGTGACTCAGATCATTTGTATATTTATTAATATAATTAAAATAATAATTTATTAAGCCCTTTCACTATGAAGATTGATAAAAATTATGAGTTTTCTTCGACGAAATCTAATCAAAATTATTTCTGTATGCGTAAATACATTTTATGTATGTATGTCTTCAAATTATTCTCTCAAACATATTAAGCAATGGCTTTACCAAGAGAATAAAGTATTATATATTTATATATTCAACTAAATAAACTTGTTAGGGCCGTGCTTAAAGTGTTAGACCTTTCTAGCGTTCGCCAAAGCGGTCTAAGCTTCATAAATTATTGGGAAAGTAAGGAAAATATTTATTTTAATTTTTTTCTTAGTTTTTATTTAACATATATTTTAGTGCATAATAATATTTTTATATAGACATTTTGATACTAAATGACAGATAGATGGTAAATTTTTGAAACTACCATTTTTGAAACTCCGCCTACGGGCGGCGGTAATTCTAGAAATAAAAGAAAAACATAAACTTAACTTACAAAAGCATTACTAAAGATAGTATTTTTTAGTTTTAGACAAAATGTTCGCAAAGTGGTTGGCTTGTAAAAAGAGCTAAAAGCATTTAATAATACTTTTAAGACCCAAAAGCTGCTCTTTTGAAGATCAAAGATTGAAATTACCTCTTAAGCCAATCATCAGTCCCATTACGCTTAAGTGGGTCACCTTATCAGAACAAAAAATTCGGATTTGTCGACAGCTCCATGCTTCATACATCATTTTATTGAAAATCCTGGTTTTAACACCTACCAAAATGAAAAATACTTTTAGATCCCTCACTCTGATCTCTTGAAGGTCATAGGTTTAGGTGAACCTAAATCTGATATTTTGAAGATGATAGATCATGAAGATCATAGCAAGCTAAATCTGATATTTTGAAGATCATATATTGGATTACTAGGAGATTGGAGTATAGATTGGCAATTGGCTTACTTTATCAGAGAAGGAGAAAGTGCTCGTGTTATAAAATCTTATTTCTCGTTTAACTTAGGTGAAACCATCTAATAATGCATGGCTAATATAATATATTAATCATAACGAAAAACTTATGTAGTTTTAACTCTCCAAAAAAGTATGTGGCAACCCTGCCAACTGCACATAATATAACTAACTGTTGGCTGTTTGGCTTTTATCACTGCACACTCTCCACCACACGCTACCCTCTTTAACAATATATTTTATTGTTATTGTTATTGCTGCTTTGCGTGCGACCACGCTGCTGGGCTTGCTTATAACTTTGTATGTGCATACACATACATATGTGCACATGTGTATGCGTGTGTGTTTACTCGTACACGTTTTGCTGCTGTCGCTCCACCGCTTTCACGCTGATTTCCTCCGCTCCATTAACGTCTGGGGTCTGGTCTTTCCGCCAACAGTCGACAGCTGCTGCCTCGCTTTGTGCTTTGCTTTGTTTGTTTCATATTTTGTAGTGGTTTTTTTTTCACTTTTTATTGTTGTTGTTTACTCGCTTGTTGTCGCTATCGGTTGCTGTCGCCTGCTGGCTGTTGTTCGTTGTTAGCAGCCGACTTGCCGCTGATTGCTGACTGTTTCGTTGGCAATGCGCACGTAGACACAAACATACACATTTTATATATGTGTGGTATAAGTATAAGTATGTGTGTGCATGCGTGTAAGTGTACACATGTGCCCCCTTGCTACTTTGTTTGCTTGGTTATATACAATTTTACTTATATTTGTACATATGTATGTATATGTAGTTGTGTGTCTGCTGTTATTGTTAGTGTTGCTATCGGTTATTTTTTTTTTTTTTTTTTTTTTTTTTTTTTTTTTTTTTTTTTTTTTTTTTTTTTTTTTTTTTTT
>NW_017537656.1:35388-43212 GCF_001853355.1 Bactrocera latifrons | reverse complement strand
AGTGATTATATATTATATTAAAATCAAAAGTCTACTTATCTTTTTAATTAGGCCTGATGTCCACTTAGGTGGTTCAGCCTCTCTGGATATCCCACACAAAAAAGAAGCTATCTTTTCACCAATAAACAAGAATTTAGGGATTTGAAGAACACAAAAAAGAAACACGTCTACTTCACTCTACTTTTCCACTGTGTGTCGGCTATCGGTTATGCCATGTCTGGCATTATGTTGGTGTTGTTTGTGTCATTGCTGTTTTGATTATTGTTTTCATTTCGAGTGTATTTTTCAGCTGTCGCTTCGTCAAATTCATATTTGTTCACACATTTTGTTGTTGGCGCACTTGTGCGAGTGCGCTCATAGAAAAGTGCTTTCATATATATCATACATACATATACATGTGTATACATATATGTACATACATCAATATATTGTATGCATATACATCTAAATATTGTATATATGTATATATTAGCACCAAACAGCGTCGCATTTACTCCCAACGTCGTAAACATGCCAAGCACATGTGCCTGTCTGACCAACTAACTGACTTACAAAGTCAATAGACATACATACACATGCATACAAATATTTATATGCATATATGTACATACATATATCTCGAAATGCACTGTCCGTCTATTGCACTTACCACTCTATCAAGCTATCAGCAACATTGTTGCCTGCTAATGTGTTAGAGATTTTATTGATTTTGTCGCTTGTCGTGAACAATTGGCTGGCAATGTTATCTTTTTCAGCCCTAATGAAGAAATTCGGGAAACACGCTCAAATAATTGCCAGGCCCTCAATATGTACGATACGAATAGATACGATAGAAGACTAGACTAGTTGAATTCAGCATTAGAAACCCATTGAACAGGCAGAAACTCTCTAGCAGACGCAAGCAATCAAGCTGTGGAACAATAGTAATCCACAGAACCTCTGTGAACCTTAAAAATATGAGGTTGTAGAATCTATGGAAACTAATTAGGTAAAATCTAACCTACTCTCATTTCTCTCCCACGGAAGCACTGAACAAATTATTACTTCCTGGGACAGAAGAAAGACGACATTTAAGTCTGACGCATAATCTGTTGTAAATGTTTCAATCTTGTCATAATTGGAACTGCCGCTTCGCTGACAGCTTTCCATTTCACAGGGGACTCGCGCATAAGTACATATGTAAGTGCAGTCAAATTTTCCATCCAACTACCTCCAAGTGTAATTTGCAGCTTTTCCCTTATAATTGAAAACCGAGCGCAATGAATGTGTAATGCTTCGGAGTCTTCTAAATAGTCTGTACACGTCAGATAATATGGACTAAAGTCATTTTATTATTTGTATAGGTAGCTTCCAAAGCACCCATGGCCACTGGGTAATTGGGTCAGGTAGAATCCATTTTCCCATGTTGTATATCTATCCATGAAAGTATGTCCGAAATCAGTGTGTGGGTCCACCGTCCTTTGGCTGAAGTTTGCCACCGTTGCTGCCACGTTTGCGCATATTTTTTGAATATAAACCATATTGTAAAATTTCACCGTGGCTAAAAATTTTTCTTGAGCCGATATAGCTATCCAACATTATATGCCATAGCTATAGGTTTCGGCAGATATGACCTTCAGTTGCTTTAATTAGAGGAATCTATATTCTCAAATGAGTAGTTAGAACGAGAATTTTTGCTTGTGTCTTACAGGAAGTCATCTGTTTTACAACTTCTAGTAAAAACTCAAGTTTTCTCATCGACAGGCTTCATAACAGTTGATTAGGTCTTGTTATCTTTCTAACTGTTAAAAACATTACAATTTTAACTAGAAATTTTCACTCCCAAAATAAATGCTTCGTGTACGCGGTTGACTATTATATTAATTGGAAAATCTAATCTCGTTTCCGCACCCATATGCACTTTGAAGTTTAAGAACGCAGAAGGAAACGTCAGAGACCCTGTAAAACATATATAAATGCGAACTAGCCATTAAATTTGTCGGAATCGTCGATATATTGACCGATTAAAATCAAGTTATAGTACGAAAAACTTTTTTATTTAACAAGATGTCTCTACGGAATTTGCTACAGCTTATTATCCAAGGTAACGCCACACACGCCCACGAAAAAGAAACAACAGCCGCGGATAAAATACCCCATTTTTGTTGGCGAACGTAGTAAGGACTATGATTTAAGGGTAAGCACCTGGAATGTTCGGTCCTTAAATTAAGAAGGTGCCGATGCCTAGTCTTTGATGGCCTTGTAAGAGTAAAGGTTGACGGGACAAGAACGGAGACTAGTAGGTCCTTGTGACATTTACTACAGTGGCTATATAAAAATGCGTAAATTCGGTGTGGGATTCATGTTGGGAGAAAGACACAATCGTCCAGTCCTGGCATTCACTCGGTATAGGCATAATCCGCAGCAGAGCAACATTTTTCAACATACGCTTTTATGAGCAGCAGTAGCGCGCTTATGACGACTGCTGAATAGCAGTGAAAGTTCAATATCTGGAGATGGTGAAGCCGATTCCCCAATCGATTAAGATGGCATATATGTTGCATTGCTCGACCATGATGAGATTCGAATAGCAATTGCCCGCCTGAAGAACAACAAGGCGGCAGGTTTCGATAGATTACCGGTGGGATAAGACTTTTTTATATCGCATATAAGGCCTGATCGAGCGTAGTGTGTGAAAGACTGAAGTCTATCCTCAACAAGCTGATTGCACCTTATCGACGTTGGAGAGTCAACGGTGCAAGTTAATTCAGTTTAAAAACTTCGACAAGCTCTGCAGATCAGCACAAACGCTCTATAATTTCGTTGGGTATAAAGAGCACCATGTCTAGTAGGAGCAGAGAGGAAATAACGCTCGGCTTTGCATTATTTTTAGACGTAGTATTATTGTCCACCAAATAATTTTTGAAAATGTTGACCAACGGCGTTATTGCCGTTAGCGAAATGGTGCCTGCTGCTCAAAATGTATTTGTGTAAGACAGTAGCGATAACATTAGCAGACAACAACAACAATCGGTCAACAACAAGATAAGTATACAATTTGTAGCGGGAAAATGGTCTGCGACAGCACTAACAACAACAACAAAAGCAACGCGAAATGCAGCGACAACAACGGTCAGGTGAAGGGATGTGCACATACACACACGCATGCAAACATACACGAATACAAGTAGCGCGGGTGAGCAAGAGCGTACTGCAAACAGCATGACCGCAACAACAATGTGCGCATATACAAAAATGTCTGTATAGTATATACGTGGACATGCCAACAAAAACAATAACAGCAGCAAATGTCTGGCGAGCAGATTCGTGTGAGCTGCACGCTGACGCATTGAGACGCCGACGGCGATAGCAACAACAATAAGAAAGAAAGTACGCCTGGAACAACAAGTTGCGATAACAAAAGCAGGCTTGGCGGAGATGCTAATAATAACAACAACAACAATAAATATTTTCGCTTACTTAGAATATATTGCATACAGATTTCATAAATGTGTGTAAGTGTGTGTGTTAGTAAGCTAAATTTATGAATATTGGACCGGCGAAAAAATACAACAACAACAACTACTACAACGCACTCGTCAGCGCCTGCAGCCAATATGTCAAAAACGCCTTTGCTATTTTACACTAACAACAAATACTGCGCAGTGTGTGATTCCGCGACAACAGCAGCAACAACAACAAGCCATACAGGCAGTATTTAATTATTTTTTGAGGTAGCAGCGGCACAGTCTACAAAACCAAATCTTATAATACTTTGTCGTAGCAGAGCAATAATAACAATGACAAATAAGCACACACACACACACACACACATGCAAGCATATGTACACTCGCCACGCAACGATAAGCCAAACAATGAGCAAGAACGCGATAATAACTTAAATTGTTACAAAGTAATAATTATTATAAGTGAGCAGCTACAATTCAATTCACACATAATCACCTACGGCAACAATAACAACAAAAATATTGTGAGTTAGAGAATTAGAAGCAAAATAATGACGCCAGTGCCTGTAATACAGCAAGAAGTGGCTAACTGAGAGTTAATGGCAAATGAATAAATGAATGAATATAAAACCAAGTAAGGAAGGGCAAAGTTCGGGTGTCACCGAACATTTTAGACTCTCCCATGATAAAGTGATTATCGAGATTTCAGGCGTGGTTGTGAACCGATTTCACCCATATTTGGTACGTGTCATCAGGGTATTAAAAAAATATTATATACCGAATTTCATTGCAATCGGTTGAGTACTTCCTGAGATATGGTTTTTGGTCCATAAGTGGGCGAGTGGGCACACCCATTTTCAATTTTTAAAAAAAGCCTGAATGCAGCTTCCTTCTGACATTTCTTCCGTAAAATTTAGTGTTTCTGACGTTTTTTGTTAGTCGGTTAAAACACTTTTAGTGATTTTCAACATAACCTTTGTATGGGAGGTGGGCGCGGTTACTATCCGATTTCTTCCATTTTTGAACTGTATATGGAAATGCCTAAAAGAAACGACTCTATACAGTTTGGTTGACATAGCTGTAGTAGTTTTCGAGATATGTAAAAAAAAGTTAGTAGGGGGCGGGGCCACGCCCACTTTCCAAAAAAATTRCGTCCAAATATGCCCCTCCCTAATGCGATTCTTTGTGCCAAATTCTTCTTATGGAGCGAAGAAATACGTGTACCAAGTTTCATCATGATATCTCAATTTTTACTCAAGTTACAGCTTGCATGGACGGACGGACAGACGGACAGACAGACATCCGGATTTCAACTCTACTCGTCACCCTGATCACTTTGGTATATATAACCCTATATCTAACTCTTTTAGTTTTAGGACTTACAAACAACCGTTATGTGAACAAAACTATAATACTCTCTTTAGCAACTTTGTTGCGAGAGTATAAAAATTCTGTGGAAGAGAGTCTGGCTTGTCTAGGACAGACTTACGTTAACCCATTTACAGACGAAAGTCGAAGTTCATGCTAGTTTCTAGACGCGCAGAAGCCATAATTTCTTTCACATAGAGCGATTCGACCGAATAGACCACGTCCAGCACGCAGTGAATGAAGCAGCCGTAGCTGAGAGTGTAGACCAAGGCCGCGGAGGTCGATTCGACACCGTTCGCAGCAGCTCAGACTGACGTATGAAATGACTAGGCGTCACTCTAAAGACTCGCTTCACGCTAAAGATTTTTGAAAAGTTCCAAGAACATCCGACGTTTTTAAGCCAAATTTTGTTCAGCGATGAGGCCCATTTCTGGCAAAATTGTCACATTTCTGACGAGAAGAAACCTGAGCAGATGTAAGAGCTGCAATTTCATCCAGAAAAAACAAACGTTTGGTATGGTTTGTGGGTCGGTGGAATCATCGGTCCATATTTCTTCAAAAATGATGCCCGTGATAATGTAACCATCAACGTCGACCATCATCGTGATATCATAACCGACTATTACAAGCCTTAAATGGAATCTCGTGATCTCGCCTCTTCACGCACATCGCTTTATTGAATGGATTTATTGAGAAAACACTTCGATGAGCAAATATCGTATATCACGTTTTGGAGCGGTCGATTGACCTCCAAGATCGTATGATATCACATACTTGATCTTTTTTTTGTGAGGATATCTAATGTGTAACATACAGGCGGACAATGCCGCTTCAGTGTGGGAGTAAGGCATCATGCGTTTCATTCGACAGTTACCAGCCGAAATATTCGAACGAGTCATCGTAACTTGGACCCAACGGATGGACCATGTGAGACGTATCCGCGGCCAATAGTTGAAAGAGATAATCTTCAAAAATTAAAGGCTAAAGAATGTTCTTTTGAATCATAATAAACATTCCTCATTAAATTTGAAGTTTCTTTTTTTTTTTTTTTTTTTTTTTTTTTTTTTTTTTTTTTTTTTTTTTTTTTTTTTTTTTTTTTTTTTTTTTTTTTCTTGTCTTTAGAAAGGTTGGGAACCTCGAAATGGATCACCTTTTAGATACCGTTTTCAGCGTCATCCAATGGGTTTCTCCAATTTGTATTAAAATTTATCGCTTTTATCAGCAAAATTTGCTATTTCACGTTTCACTTTTGTGTAAGGCTTCGAAATTGTCCCAGAAAAATTCGAAAATTCAGGTTAATAAAAAAATCATATACTCATATGATACATAAAATCAGCTGCCCACCAAAAAAAGTACTCCGAACATATTTTCACCTAATTTAAGTGCTTTCTTCTATTTGCCATAAAAATTTATTAACCTTTCAGTGGGATTAAATCCCCTCAACTATTTTTTCGAATATTTACACCTAGAACTAACAATCTTCAAGAGTAGATTATCAAGAAATCGTCGATCAATAAGCCGATAAATTATGACAAAATTTAATTGTAACGGCAACACTACACCTCCAGTTGAAAATAAGAAAAATCCGCTCAAAATCTCCAAATGTCTACAACATTCACGCCGGCTCTGGAACACAACGCCACTTCAGCCACACCAGGCACGACAGCAGCAGCAGCAGCAGCAACAGCAAAATAAAATATGTGAACAATATGCGAAAAGGTAGTCCGGCAAGGGTGTGACGAAATGCGGTAAGACGAAAAATGCGGCAGCAAAATGGGCGACAATAACTGGCAGCCGAATAACAGCAGCTGCTGCTGGCGTGCCTTACTATTTTCTTGTTGCTGTTGTTGTTTGTATATGAATATTGTAATAAAAAATGTATGTCTACCACAAAAACAACAACTCAGTGCATACGGACGTTGTTGCGAGCGAACAACAGCGACGGTGGCAAAAACAAAAATATTTCTATGTAGTATGGGTGTATATGCGTGTTAAAGTGCCGACATTAGGCCAAATACGAGCAAACTCTGGCAAACCACACACACACACGCACACTATTGAGCGCAGCGAGCGGGCAGCAGCTACGCGACTCAGTCAGTCGGTCATAAAATCAGACCCAAACACACACATGCATGCACACACGCACACAACCGGCATATAATCGCTTGAGCCATGCTCCCGCCGCGTCCACACACGAAACAGGTAAGCCGGCGCGCAACAACAGCAGCTACAACAAACAACAATGACAATAACATTCCAAGCATTCGGCAGGCCACAACCGAATTTCGAAGCATTTTTAGCAACAAAACAATTGTTTTCCCCGAGATTACTAAGAATTTTCGCACTTCGCGGAGCTACATACATACCTAAATTTGTATGTATGTTTCAAGGTACATATGTACTACATATATGTATAGTATGTATAGTATGTATTGTTCACTCATAATTTTTATGTATGTACGTTTGTGTTGTATTACGAGAAGCTTCACAATATAGGGTAAATCTCAGATGATGTTTTCTACGACTTTAACTGTAAAAACCAAACAACTAACTTTGCAGCAAATAAGTCACCAACAATTGATTCACTAGACCTACCGCTTTTAGACTGCGAAGTCCGAAATTTCGACAATAAAAATTGGCGCTTCGTCCCAGATAGGCCTCTCTCTATGAAAAAAACCTTATAAACATATACAGCCATGGACACATAAATAGCACAAATCCGAATCCAATATTATTTCTCATTTCTTTARTCGTAAAGTTGATGAACAATAACAATGTTGTATGTATCTACTTGTTACTGTTATGAAGCTCATTTCGCTGTTCAAAAATACCGTTTATTTCCTATTATACTTTTTACGCAGCAATTTTATTGAGTATAGTGTTGATTTGAAGTGGACACATAAATAGCACACTTTTAAGTTCGCAGTTTATTTTGAATTTTGTGTTGAGTTTTCCCGTGTTTTTAATTTAGTTTTGTAAATTAATAATTATTTCATCGATATTTGATTA
>NW_017537656.1:22404-34123 GCF_001853355.1 Bactrocera latifrons | reverse complement strand
TAAAATTTGTGCAGTTTATGGACCCGATACAGTTTCCATTTCCACCGCACAACGATGGTTTCAACGTTTTCGTTCTGGTGTAGAGGTGGTCGAAGATGTGCCACGCTCCGGAGGGCCTGTCGTCGAAAATTGCGATAAAATCTCTAAATTGGTCGAAAGAGACCGGCATAGTAGCAGCCGTAGCATCGGTCAAGAGCAGGGCATGAGTCATCAAAAAAAATTGTATGAACAATTGAAAATTCAATAAAAATACCGCAAGACTTTTTTGACAAACTAATATATATATATATTTATGTTGAAATGATCTAATACAGATTAATATACATATAAACTCTGAAACCGCATGTTGAAAATCAGATTGAGAAATCAGCTATCGCAACCCCAACAATGAGTGTATCTAACTATAGTTCCTGCCATGGCATTTCTTTCACAATTAATAAGAGAATACCTCTGTATCATGTATCGGATCTTTTGTTTAGAGAGATTATGAATTGAAGCCTTTAAACTATGATTTTTATGAAGGATACTTTCCACAACACCTTTACTACAATAGAGCTCATAGACTTCGTAGATCCTTCAAGCGACAATAAAATCCAAAGAGATGACTTTAGAGTTTTCGAGAGACAAGTTTTAAAGAAAAGCTAAGTACTTTTAAGAAACGACAGCTAAGTGATCTACTAAAATTACTTTACTGAAGAGAATAACTCTGATCAATGTATTTGGAAGGTTACTTTAAACGTTGATAGCTATGTTTAAGATCGATTACGTTTCCTTAAATACAAATTCTGTGGAAGGATCAAAACTTGATGCTTGGTTAAAATTCATGTATATGTTCTTGTTTCATAACCTTTCATACCTCTTACTTGAAGATCACTTTATAGATTTATACTATTTCTTGATCGAAACATGAAACACGGTCATAGAACTTCAAGAGCGCTGACGAAGAAAACTCGCTATGCAACACCATATTCAGCCTTTAAAAGTCTAGTTTTAAGAACGTAACTAAAAGTTCGCACAACATTCTCTGTTGGTATTGTAAAAAATTTTATAGCAGTCGGTCTCCTATATGAAAAAGGCTTTTTATAAAAATCGATCAACCATTTGGACTCAGCTTACAAAGGATGCTTGAAACAAACCTTATGGTAATTTGAAACAAAAACCTTTACTCGAGCAAACTCAAAAACAAAAGAAAAAACTGTTCAAGTCCACAGATACCGAATATTTGGACCCTAGCAGCTATAGTCGACTATTTACTGAAAATATAGGTCAATGTGTCAGATTTATAATTGAAACTCAGAGGAATCCTTTCGTGATAGTAGTATGTCTGTATGCTACAATTTGTTTGAATCAAGTCAATACTTCCTCTAGCCACTATATACCTAATATAAAGATTTTCGAACATCCGGGCGAGTGTATAGCGCCTACATCAGCGAATTTATGAGTTATCTCAATGATATTAAGAGATCGTGTTTTCTTTATAGCGCTTCATATTTGTGCTTAGAATGTATAAAATCGGCTGAAAACTCGCCCAGACCCCAATACACGTGCAGGTACTTCCCTGGCGTTATTCCTTGCAAGTTGCAAGTGTATAAAATGTGCTGCTATACCCGAACTTAACTCTGCCTTACTTGTTTAGTTTTTCGTATTTCGAAAGCATGTTTCTCAGCCATACTCTACCGCAGCAAACTAATTAGTTCTGAGCAGTTCCGGAATATACATATCATCTTTAATGTACTTGTATTACCCTTTAGGAGTACTATTTACAATTGGCCATTGATTTCTTCGAGTTGTTATTTTTCCATTTTATGTTGCAAGTACGAGTTCAATTATACTCGTAGTTGATACATACATATATACATAAGTATGTGTGTGTATTGAAATTTCGTATTCTTAACGACTTTGCAACGTGAACGGTCGCAGGCCGCGGGCTTGACGGGCGGTCGATTTAGCGACGCGCCTCAGTGGGGGTTGATATGTATTGCAACCATGCATATATATGTACACATTTACATAGGTATAATATGTGTTTATGTATGAACGTATTTAGGCAGTTTTCCGTATGAAATCACTCGTTTGCAAGGCAGCAATCGTTTTTTGTCGCACATACGCATGATAAGAAGGACACAGGCGTAGTTTTCCTAAACGGTACACTGTTTATAGTAATATCTTGCATGGATAGCGATAACTACAACAACAGCCGGTGGTTGCTGATTTTAGCTGCCGTCGATTCACGATTTCTCTGCTTAATTGAGTGGTTAATTTGACATATTATTCACAAAAATGAAAATCCACTTGTTTTTTTTTTTTATTTTTTTTTTTAGACACTATAGAGCAGTGCGGTAGCCTTTGAAAACAACTTTGAAGCGAAATTTCAAATAACAAAAATTTAAGGAAAAATAATTTACATGTAATCTGCGGTCGGGCGAAAGTTGAATTTTTACGACAAAGTTCTAAGTAATGAAAAGGAGCTATTGTATCCAGAACTTTTGGATATAGGTGTATAGGTCATCCTCCACCTGATCTTTCCAACGTAGGAGGTTTTCCTCTTCTTTCCTTCGACGGGTAGTATGTCGAATACTCTCAGAGCTGAAGTGTTTTCATCCATTCGGGCGGCATGACCTGGCCAGCTTAGCCGCTGTCTCTTAATTCGCTGAACTAAGTCATTATCGTCGTATAGCTCATCGTTCCATTGACTGCGGTATTAGCCGTGGTCAATGCGCAAAGGACCATAAATCTTGCGCAGAACGTTTCTCTTGAAAACTGGTAACTGCGCCTCATCAGATGTTGTCATCGTCCATGCCTCTACCTACCTAACTACCTAAAAAATAATAGAGAGATGACAAAAAGGAAGCTTTTAATCATTGTAACATGAGTCCTAGCTGTTAAGTTATGGATTTAGCGAAGCAAAGTTAGGTTAGGTGAGTGGCTGATACGTCAGCATTGCAGGTGATCACATTTAAGACTGACTCGTGATGCTAAACGAAAAACGCTCTGCAGTTCGATATCAGCTATCGTCAAAAAGCCGCAAATCAGCCTCAAAGTATGACATCCGAGGAGTGCATTCGAGAGGAAAGTATTGAGTTCTTCTTCCAAATAACTGATGCAGCTGGCATTCAGTTATATATTCAGTCTCATTGCATGAATACCGTTCGAACAGTTTCTAGACAGAACTTCTGGAACCACTTAAAGGTGAAAGCGAAGTGTTCCCTGAACCTGTTACGAATAAACCGGTGCCAGAAAGACTTTGCAACTGCATAGCGGCTGAATAGCACTTGCTGATCAACAGTCTAGTAGTGAACCATTTGACTTGAGGTCCAACGGTCCGGTAGTGAACTACGAGAATCCTACCCGTTCGCATTCCGCCGTTATTTAGACTGCAGAGCCTGTCCAATAAGCTCTTCAGTCTTACAGTTTCCCGCAATGCCCTCAGTCACCCAAACTAGTTCAATCATAAAATGCAGCCATTGTATGAATACCGTTCGAACAGTTTCTAGTCAGAACTTCTGGAACCACTGAAAGATAAAAGCAAAGAGTTCGCTGAACATCTTACGATCCAACATGGGTCAGAACAACTTCACCCAAACCAGTCTAATCATGCAATAACTAGATGGTACAGATATTGAGTCTAAATATCCTTTCGCTGGTTTTGAGCGCACACTCCGCGAATTCAAAGCTAATAAGCCTACTATTGGAGTGGATAAACAAGACTCAGCATTAAGGCTGCGCTCCCATAACAGTCGGGTCGAAGTAACCAGAATGCAACCGGATTTTTATCTGGTCAAGGTTAACAGTCCGGCACCATTACTCGAAATTACTTCATGAAGGTTTTCCTACAGAAACAGACTACATTCCCGAGCAGTAGATCTACAACTACCTATGTGGCATCCCCCTCCGTTTGGCAAACAGTGTTCAGGAAACTTAAACTGAAGCTGATGGAAAGTTCTTGACAACACATTGCCTTTAAATGGATTTCTGCTCATCTAGTATATTCTGAGTATCTTTTATATGTAGTATGTCAGAGATATTTATAAGAATCGTTTATTATTATATTTTATGTTTCCATTTAACTAAGTTACTGGGTTCATTGTAGTCTGCAGAGTGACGAACCGAGTTTCTTTGATTCAGTTAAGTCAACCGCAAATAAGTCTTATCTCTTATTCTGGTAAAGGTTCAACAAGCTGTTTTTATGAAGAGTACTCTCTCTCACGATTGTATAGTGACTCTTACAAGAGAGAAGGCTTTCGTTTCATGGTACAGTGTTGCAATATTTGTATTTGCTTGCATATTAGTTGCAAGTAACCTTGAAACAGTGACGAACAGATATACTAATGGTAATTACTGTACCCACTAAGTGACATTGAGTAACATGACCTTGTCAGACCTGTCATCGGACGACTTTTTTTTGAAGAATTTCGGTATAATATTTGTTGAATTTATATAGAGTACGAGAGAATGATACAGATCTACATACATATGTATAGTACATATATATACATATTTATAGTACATATATATATACATATGTATGTACTTACAGTATGTAGGTAGGTTTTTAGGCATGTTTGTATAGTCCAGTTAGCTCCAGTTTCGGTTAGCCCACCTAAGCTCGTTTGGAGTGTTGACAAATTTCGCATTTTGTCAATTTTGTTGACACTTTTCATTTAATTTTTTATCGTACAATTGTCATTTTCATTATACATACATACATTTGTTTGCGCTTAGCCAAGTACAAAACAACAAAAAATACAACAATTCACAACGCACCATTATTCCTGTTATCGCCACTTTGCCTTTTCATTGACGCGCAGCCATATTCATAACGCCGCCGTAGCACATAAACAACCAATAACAACAACAACAACATTGTTATTGCAGCAGCTGTTTTGGCGTTTGTTGTTGTTGCTGTTATTGTGTATAGTACATGCTGTTGTTTTGTCGCCGTCGTTGCCATTGCCGTCATCGCCACAGCAACACTGTTGCCATTGCCTGCACCCGGCTGGCCGCCAACGTCGCCTCCACACACTGCGCGCCGCGCACACGTATGCATATATACAGCTGTACATACATACTATTTTTGCTATACTATATTGTGCGCTTATCGTGTCGCTTTTGCTTTCAGCTGCAGCAACAACAGGCGTAGCAGCATTGGCGCTGGCATAAGCAGAGTAGACCACTGTCGTTAAGTTGACTTGCGCCAGGTAGTCGGGAGCAAGTGTCGCGCGCTAGCGCTCATGCTTATGTGCGTATGTGTGTATAAGCGTTGTTGGCTTTGCATGCGCTGTTATATTATGTATTGATTGTGTGGTCGTCAACGCGTCATTGCTTTGACCAACGAACAACGTACAGCCAGCCGCTAGCTGGTGTTGCTATATTGTCAGCGATGTTTGCTTTGTTGTTGACGTTACTTAATGGTTTCGTTCAGTTTCTGCTCGGCTATTGTTGCTGCCTGCACGTACAAATACGCGCGCGCACACACATATACACGCGTTTTACCTCTCTTGTGTTCCGGCCACACTCACGCCGCAACCACTTTGCAGCAGACAGCGACAAGCAATCGCTGCTGCCGCCCCGCTGTATATAAACACACACACGAAAAATTCAACCAACCGAACTCAGCCCAGTTTAGCTCAGCACAGCACATTTCACATTCAGTTGCTCGTCTACCGTTGTAGCTGTTGCTCGCTTTTTTCGTCGATTGCCTGCGTCGTCACAGCGCATACCTAACTACACAGTTACATACATATATATATATTTCGTATTTGTACAGCGCGCATTGTTTTTGTGTGCGCGCGGCTACTTCAGTCATTTGTTATCGTTTGGCGCGTTGGTTCGTTTGTTCATTCCGCCATTTGTTGACCACAATTGCAAGTTGCTGTGCTGCGAAATTGCAGTTGCTACAACAGCGCGTTGCTGTTCGGTGATTTCATCATTGCCGTCTGCGTCATTTGTATCGAGCGCCTTGCGGAGACGTGTGTGTGCGCGGTGTGCGCTCTGTAAATAAAATTATTTAGTGAATTGCTGCAACTGTTGCCACTAAGTGTTGTCATCAATATACAATTGTGAAATATAACTTTTTAAAAAATAAAACGCATGCTTGTTTAGCGCGTTCTGACAGTTCCATAAAATTTAACGCTGTCAAAGCGCATAAAATTTGTCCACCGCGCGGTTGAAGCGCGTCAGTCGCAAGTGTTTATTAGTGATTTTATTGCGCTTGAGTGCGCGTGTGTATGTGTATATATTGCAAGCGCATATTGTATGTGAGATTTTTTGCATTGCAACAGCAAAAACAACAAACTTTGTCGCAGCAAATAACCAAAGCAAAATGAGGCTGTCCACACCGAACGACTCCAAACCGGATAATTATCAAATTAACGCGAAAATCTGCCGTCTAGTCGAGCGCTACCCCTGCATGTACGATCGCTCGCATCCGCACTACCTCAAAAAGGATGTGGTCGATAAGGCGTGGGTGAAGATTTCCAAGGAAATGGATGACTCAAGTAAGTACATACATAAAAAATAAATAGCTATTTGCCTGCAAACACGCATTTAAGCTAACAAACTTAAGCGCGTTTGCGTGCGTGAGCGAACAGTAGCCAATACATTTGAATGAATGCAATAAAAAAAAAACAGCAACAACAATAGCAAAAACATTACATACTAGCGTGGCGCTCGCTTGCGGCTCCCTGCAGGGCGAAAACCTTTTCCGCCTACTTGCAGCTGTCATGACGTGTTGTTTCGCATTGCTGTTCGTTGACAACACGCGCTTGTTTATTTTGTTGTTGTTGCGGCCTTTGTTTTTTATGTCGCTTCATAGCCACTGCTTGGTGCGGCAAAGCGCCGACAGTCAAATAGTCAGCGTGTCAATTGCGCGCACTTTGTTGCCATTATTATGGCCGACGCGTGCGCGCGCTTTCGTCGCGACGTCAAAGCAAAGCTGGCGTGGACGCTGGCGGCAGCGCTTGCTTTTTGTCGTTGACAACCAGCCAAGCATACAGCGCTAATCAGCAATATAAAGCGTTGGCAAGTTATTGCTATCGTCATAATGCAGATTATGAATTTACATATGTATATAGTTTTATTGCTGTCGTTTTTAACCGCTGCATTGTCGGCGCTAAAATGTGTTCTGCCGTATTGTTATTCGTTAGCCGCTGCCGTCGCGTCGCTGCTTTGTTATTATTGTTTTTGTTTGTTTAAATTATGCTCGGAGTCTTGTGCGCGCTTGTGCGCTCTATTTTTCGTTCACTCTCACAGTTTTTGTTTGCTCTGTGCTCTCAGCGCTTGTTTGTTTTTGCGTCTCTTTCTGCTGAGCGCGCTGTGTTGTACTTTTTTCCGTTCGCTGTTTTTCCTTTTTCGTTGTGTTTGTCTGTTCGTTCAGCCGTTGTTGGCGCTTTGTGTTGTTGCCAACAAAGGCAATGCATAGCAGCGGGGGCAACATTTGTGCGGCGCTGTTGTGCAGCGGAAATGCCGGTGACTCGGTCACGTACACAAATGCACATGCAGCATATACATACATATATATTACTGTATATATGTAAGTATGCCGTCTCACAGCTGTGTGGTTTGCCTGCATTACATTCGTGTGCTTTTCACTTTTGCCGAAGTGCAAATGTATCGTGGGGTTTGAATACGGCGGAGCTAAATAAGTTGAGAAACACAACATTTCTTACCTGAAATGAAGCAAAGTTGCACAGTAATAATTATCTTCTTGTAAAACCGTTAGAGAAGCTCCTCAAGTGAAGCAAAGTTTCATTTTCTGAACTGAATTCTTTTATAAATAGTCACACTTTGTAAAACCGTTACAGAAGCTCCATAGTTTCTTATCCAAGTTCCTTCAGCCAGTTTAATTCGACATAAGAGTTGGATTGTAAGGATGTTAAAACTTGCCGAAATATAAGAACTTTAAGGCTATCATGGGTCACCGAATACTTTTTCAATCTTATGATTTTTCATAGAAACATTGAAAATTCGTTGCTAGCATCGGAAAGTGTGGTTTGATATAACCTCGTTCTTATTCCAGACTAGATTACTTTTTCTCCATGTAATATCTAGAATATAAGACCTATATGAGGCATAAGAACTCTTCGAGCTCACATTATAATAGAGGCAGCTACTCTTTTCCGTTCTATAAATATTGTACATTCTTAAATAGTACCCGAAAGTGTATTTTGATATGCCCTCATTCTTATCCCGCAGCAGATTACTTTTCTCCGACGTAAGATCTAAACTGGCTGAGGATAAGAACTCTTCGTGCTTACATCATAGTGGAGGCAGCTTTTATTTTACGTTATCATAGTTCTATAAAACACTGACATTTTCCTGTGATTCTTTATAAAAGTATTATAGCTCCTTGACAGGAACCGGGAAGTTCGACAATGCTCTTCGATACGACCAGTCAGTAGCTAGTCTAAATCGTATCCAATTTTTAGATCCTAGTCTCTACAATATACCAAACACATGGTCTGCTAACTTCTCGAACTGCAACTGGACACAAATTTAGGAATAACGTCTGCTCAATAATTGGTAAATGTGTGTCTTATATTCCAAAAATAGACTAAGAGTATTCTAAGTTGCTTCTGGGAGACTTTTAATGCTATACCCAGATACTTAGATAGATATCCGATTGGTCGTTTTTGATAAGAATTTAAAAATATATCAGTTTTCCATTTGCTAGAACTAGAGTCTTCACTGAAATCCGAACAGCGGATTCCCACATAATTTTGTATGCTAGAACCAGAGTGCTCTCTGAAACATAGTGGCTAAAGCGAAGATTAGATTCCATCAAATTTCGAACCAGTACAAAGCTGACTTTGATAAAGATAACTCACAGTTGCAGAAGGCAGCTGAAAGTCTGAAATATTTTACCTTTTTTCGGCATACAGACATTTCTACCTCTCTTCTAACCTTCAAACTGCACACCAACAAAACTCTTTACCATCTACGCGCACTCATATGTATTCAAACCGTACTAATCTCTGTTTCTACTCCCAATAGTTCCTTCATGTAAAGAGCGCTGGCGCAACATACGTACCTCTTTCGCACGTTCCATCAACGTCAATAAAATACCGTCCAGCGCGAATCGTACCAAACCATATTACCTACACGAAGAGCTACAGTTCCTTGCACGTCACATAACACCCGGCATACCGGTCTCACGTCGTCCCAACTATTACACGTCGGCCGATGAGAAAAGCGAAATGATTGAGGTGCCCATTGGTGAGGAGTCCTTTGACGGCTTTGTCGCTATGGCGGCACAAGAGGAAGAGGAGGAGGAGGAACAACAGCGCCACACTGACGAAGATGATTCGCGTCACGAACGTGCGCCCAGCAGTAGCGGAGATGAGGCTACACAATCGGGCAAGGGGGAACAACAAATGGTGCAGTGTCAACAACAGTCAACGGAGGAAATGCAAACCGATGCGACGGAACGTAAATTGCCAATGCAAAACTCGCCACTGCCGCTGCTGTCGCAACACATGCAACAACAACCACCCATGGCGCTGCCGCAACAACAGCAGCTAGTAGCGACACCGCCGATCGAAGCCTTGGAAGTGGAGCGCATTGTGGCCGAAGTGCCAGTGGTGCCACTCTATCCGTTCAAGAAACGCTTGCGCACTGCCGAATCCATGATGTGCGCCGAGGTGGAACAAGAGCGCGATATCAAGGTGAGTTATAACTCTCTAACTATCCAAACTTCCTTTCAATAATTGCATAATTCATTTCTACCACACAGCCGCAACCAAGTGAACTCTGCACACCTGATCCCGACTTTGATGCCGCTTTTCTGCAAGGTTTGCTGCCCGAAATGAAGGCCATGGACTTCCGTCAAAAGATCATTTTCAAGAAACGTATCTACGAAGTAATCGGCGAGATTTTCGAGAGCACAACACATTCCAGCAGCACAGCACGTCGGCCGTCACATTCAAATAGCACACATAATGGTAATATATCATTTGCCAGCAGCAATGGCACACCGCTAAGCAATGGCTATACGAATGGCTACACATCGAGCAATAAACGACGTACGCCCACACCCAGACCGACACCGGCTAACTCGCCTTCGGCTTCCGGCTATGCCTCGCCTTCAAATATGTTGAACAGTGCGTCACCCACCGCAATGACCGTAGTTAATGCCGCGGACTTGGCGATATTACGTCGTCTCAGCACCTTACTACAGAGTCCTGCAGTAGCATCCAGCACCACCGCTATGACCGCGTTACCAAAGAATGTCGCCTCGATCTCCTCGACAGTGCGCCACTCTGTAAATACACCACCAACAACGGCCGCGTCGCCAGCTTCGGCCAGTGCGCATCGTGGCGCTATGACGCGTTCCAGCGCCAATCTGCTGCGCACCAATATGATCAACGGCGCCACACCCTCCTCATCCACCACTTATGCCTCAGCCTCGTCCACACCAGCCGCCGCCAGTCATGCAGTCAAGCAGGAGCTGTTGGACGACTGAGCATCCATTCTACTTTAGTTACCATGTGTGTTTGACTAGTTCAACTGTTTTTAATGCTTTGGGTAAATTGTAGCTTTAGAGTGCTAGTGCTTAAGTTGTTTTAATTGAATATAATTTTTGAGGTTTTTATTTAATTTTTGTATGATAATGTGTACCATATACTATATGTGTCTATTTCTAAGTGATCCATGTTCAGTTTTCATGAATAAATAAATTGTAAGCGAATTTGTACTTATTTTTTCGAATTATTATTGTAACGGTATGGAGACGGAAGGAACAATGTTTTCACCGGTAGCCTGGGAATATAATTGAAACAGACTTTCGCACGTAGTGCTTAGATTTGGTTTTAACTCTGATACCCTCATAAATAAGAGGTATCAAAGTCGTTATAGAACAGCTCACTGTCTAATGGTTTTGAGGAATATCGGATACAAATTTTAGAACAACAAGACATATAGACAATAATTCGCATAAGAGCGGTCAACATTCATATTGTGCTGCTCAGATAAACATCGCGGCGATCTTTGGAAATTTTGGCGGAAAAAGTAATATTTAGCTCAGTGCTCGAAATGCTATTTTATCTCAGGTTTTATGGGAATTCGTTTGCTGAAATTTCTGGAAGCCCTTATTGTATCTTTTGAAGAAGACGCATGAAGACTAAAGTGGAAAGAGTATTTAATCGACGTTTAATCAGGGGTATCGATGCGATAAACCAAGGCAACTAAAAAATGTGTCAAAAATCATGCCTGATTTTTGTTATTGCATAAAAAACTGTATTATTAAATTTTTAATATTTTTTTAACTTCAAAACAGTTGGCAACGTTTTGCTTAAAAATGTCTCACAAACTGTTTACCTTAAAGTGCTTGATGCACGCAATTTTTTTTTTATTCAAATCAGGTGGCAACTTCAAAAAAATTTATTTTGGCGATACATTTTTTTTTTCAAAAACACCATTTTCATGCGCAAATTTTATATTATTATTACTAAATATTTCTTAGAAATTTTTGAAAGTGTGGCAACACCATACTGTCATTCACTGAAGTTTGGGTTTTGAAAGCAATTGCAAGTCTATACAGATACTTTAATGTGAAATTGGTACAGTTATTTTCATATCAAGATATTTTTTAATGAAATAAATCAATCTGGCAACTCCATAAAACACTTTAAATTTTTTTAATATTATATATAACTAAATTTAGATTTAAGAAATTTTTAATTATAATCAGGTGGCAACTCCATAAAACAATATTTATTTAAAA
>NW_017537656.1:8919-22291 GCF_001853355.1 Bactrocera latifrons | reverse complement strand
AATCAGAAAAAAAATTCAAAAAAATACAATTTTTTCACATTGTATATTTTGAAATTTCTATGCTAAATGCGTATTTATAATTTAAGCAAGTGTGGCAACTTCATACCAGCATTTACTTTTTAAGATTTTCATAAAAATATTCTTACTCACATTTTAAATTTTGAATTTTCGAAACTATATACATACATACATACATATGTAAGTACTTTTTTTTGTAATTTCTAATCAATTGGCAACTGTCATTTTTAAAATTTTCATAAAAGGGTGGCAACTTCATATCATCATTTACTAAAATTCGAGTTTCGAAAATATGTGCAGATATATCATATTCTGTTGCGAATTTGCAAATATAAATTTAAAATTATTTAATTTGTTATAATCAGCTGGCAACTCCATAAAACAATGTAAATGGAAAATTTTAAAATATTTAAAGTTTTTGCAATTTTTTATTATTTGCTCCCCCTTTCATTTCAATAAAATATGAGTTATAAACAGGAGCCAACTCTCATTAATGCAATCATAGCTTAAAAAATTATATTTTTTCATTCGCTTGTCACTTTCTTGTTTAAAAATTACTAAATTTTTTTCTTCTCGTTATTTATTATTTTTTTATGTATCTTTCAACTTAACGCTCCAAATTTGAATTTTATTATTATTTGATATCAGCAAATGCATCATTTCTATGCTCGAACAGCAACGCTGGTAAGTTGACCAATAATCGTAGCATACTTATAGGGAGCTCCATCAACTTCAGAATACAAAAGAATTCTCAGCAGCAAAGTATCTCTTCATTAGTATAAAAAAACTACATATATACTACTACACTACCAACAAATTAGTCATGCAGAGTCTATCTCAGCTGCCCTCACGCATACCCAAATACAAGGAAGAAAGGGAGAGAGCGTGATCACGTCTTTTCTTATAGCTCCACCCATTGAATAGCGCAAGATGGCGTTTGCAAGTGGTCTCACTAACAAGTTTCCATTACGCACTCCACCAATAATGATCACGGTACATATGTATATAATTTTGCATGATCGAAAGCAGCTACCCAGCAAGAAAATTCAACGGGTAAATAACCACTATAACTAGTGGAAACACTTATTTTGAGAATCAGTCATGTATTAAGGGTGATCCACTACGAGATTTCCTACTTTTTTACAGAAAAATCACAGAGTCTTCAAATGTAATGGGGATTATTTTTTTTTTTTTTATTCTAACGAACATTCATAGGCTTTTATTTTTTGAAGATTATTTCTTTAAAATATTTTGATCTTCCTCCGCTGCGTGTAATTTTCGAGCATTTCAACTGTTAACTGACGAATAACAAGTCCTGAAACGAAGCGCGATTGTCCGCATAGACTTTGGACTATAAACTTTTGAAATTTAACAGTGTGATAACATACGATCTTGGTGGTCAATCGAACAGTTCAGAACGTGAAATTATTTGCTCACCGAAGCATTCTCTTTATAAATCAATTGATTTAAACGATGTGTGGAAAGTTGCGCTGTCTGGTTGAAACCAAATGTCGCTGAGACCATGAGCCTCAATTTCAGGCATCGGTTATCATGGCATTGACAACCATATTTGAAAAAATATGGACCGATGTTTCCTCCGATCCACAAACCACACCAAACCGTTGTTCTTTCTGGTTGAAATGGCAGCTGTTGAATCTCTTCGGGTTGGTCTTTGTCCCAAAAGCGGTAATTGTGTACCCATTAAGCCAGAAATGGTCCGCATCGCTGAACAAAAATTGGCTCAAAAACGTCGACTGCTATATTTTCTTGCGTGCTGGACGTTGAATATCATTTATGCAGTATATTATTCATTAGGGTGGGTAAAATATTTTTTTTCGCTTGGTTAAGTGCTTAGGTACTAACGCCGTTTTGTAGAGAATGCAATTACCTATAAAATTTGTGAATATTTTATCAAGTTGTTGGATTGATATGTCGTTAATTTTTCTATCTGAAGATGGCAACTCTGGAGCTAGGAAACATGGATATCTTGGATAATAGCGTGATTTTAAGTAGAACATTCTTTTCTTTTTCTAAAAATATTTGCTTTACTGATTTGCTTTTGTTTGCTTTGAAGGATATGTCGCAACTGGGGGGAACGTCTTGGGGGCGCCAAAGCGATCTACGCTGTTTTTTAATATTCAGAAAAACACTGCAACAAATTTTTTTACAAAATATATTATAAATGATAAAGAGTTGTGCACTCACAATGTAATAATCTGAATAACAATGAAAAATATTAATTTTTACTCGAAAACTCTTCAGTCTTTGAATTTTTCTTATATCTTTCTTAAAAATAGTGATAGAACTTAAAGATGCACTGTTCTAGCTTTGATCGCTGCAATATCCCTTATCACATCATTGTAATTTAAAGCTGAAGCAGGTTCACATTCTATTGAGAGAATCGCAAGTTTGGACAGTCTATTCTGACTCATGGTCAATCTCAAGTAAGATTTGATCAATATAAGTTTGCTAAAAGATCTTTCACAAGATGCAACTGACACAGGTATAGTGAGTAGTATTGTTAAAGCTGTCGCCAATGTCTTGTAGGTTTCCAGTCCCATTGAAGAAATGTATAATAGAACTTTTTCTGGAGAAAATCGAAGAATTCATGTTTAACTGTGGCATCGCTCAATTATTCGTCGCTATGGTAAGCGAAAGAGGTGATCTGTTACTTTTCTTGTAATTCAGCTAGGTATGTGGAATTTTTAACAACACATCTGCCTACTGAAGCTGCAGTTGCCGGTGTAAGTGAGGTAGCTATTTATATAGATGAATATTTATACCGTATCCTTTAGCTGGTCGCATGGAATTTTTAAAATCACAGCTGCCAAACGATGCAGCAGTGATGAGTGAAAATTGGAACCATATCACAGGCAATGACATCAGTATTCCAGCTATTTTTCCAAGCGTACATGCCAGATTTGACAGAAATATGCGAAGTCGCCGAGCGTAGGCACAATGTACGCAGATCATAATGATTAACTCCAGTAATTGTAATCGTAGCTACATATTCCCTCCAACTGTGATATTATTTCATGCACCGGTGCGTATACGCAACATTAACGTGTAAACGATAAGCTGCCAAAATTTGTGCTTACAGTATTAATTAAGAATAGTACATACGCATTGGCATATGTATATTTAAGCTACAAACTCAGAATTGTTACTTCAACTCATAAGCCTTCAAAGTAAATTAATTCTTCCAAGTATTTCAAATACTTGCGAATTCGAATGAATATGTTTTCACAGTTATGAAACACACGAACATAAATTAGAAACTATCGAAAACCATCGATGGTGCCGAAAAACAATCGATGGCTTTGCGATAGTCAAACAGCATCGATAGTTTCAATAGTGTCATCGACAGTTTCAGGCCTCTACCATCACCCATCTGCATTATTGGATAATCTTCAACCAAAGACCACATGCAGCACGCAATAAAATAAAAAAAATATAGCCGCCGTAGCTGTGAGTGTACACGAAGACCATGGAGAGTCGATTCGACGCCATTCGCAGCAACTTACACTGACGTATGACACGAATTGGAGCATTTTACGTCGAGATCTCAATCAAAAGCTTACAAAATACAATTTGGACACGAACTAAAGCCGCTCGTCCGGATCCAGCGGCATCGATTCGCTGTAAGGGCTCTTGAAAAGATGAAGAACAACGAGAAGAGATTCAAGAGCTGCCATGATATCCAGAAAAAAAAAGCAGCGGTTTTGTATGATTTGTGTGCCGTTGCCATCATCGGTCCATACTCGTATAACTTCAAAAAAAAAAAAAAAAAAAAAAAAAAAAATTATGCCGGTGAAAACGTAACCGTAAAACATTAAATTTGAAGTTTCTGTGATTTTCCTTAAAAATAATAGGGAGCCTCGAAATGTATCACTCTTTATATATGATTGATTCTTAAAAAAAACTGTTTGCAGAAGCTATAACTGTTATTTATCAGTTGAATTTCCTTTCTTTTTCGATCTTCCGAGGGCGTGATCATTATTGGTGCGTGCCGCAAACTTTTTGTTGAGACAACTTCTAAACGCCATCTTGCACTAGCCGATGGGTGGAGCTATAAGAAAAGACGTATGATGATCTTTTTCTCTGGTTTTTGATGCGCATGTGAGCAGCTGAGATAGACTTTTCATTACTCATTTGTTGCTAATTTCTAGTGTAAGCATGTGCGTTGACTATTTGAGCTTTGTAGCAATCATCTCTTCATGTGCTAATAATAACTTGATATAAAAAATACGTGTAAGTGCTTTTAACGTGGTGAGTAAACAATTCAAATTTCATCAGCGATCACGATTTTGTACACATTTGCCGCCAATATAGAAAATAGAGGCCAGTCAACCATTTTAAAGAATTAAGAGGTTTCCCTTGGGCCATTGAAGTTATACGGACTTGAGCTAGTTCTGCAAAATTTGACTACAGCCACGCCTACTTCGCATATAGCACAGTTTTGCACTGTCAGTCACATTTATGTCAAATTTCATGTCAAAAATATTCATTAGTGCTTGAGATATGTATCGTTTTGTGAGCTGCTAAAAGTGAGTTCTTCGTTTTTCGCGATGTCGAAATTTGTTGAGCAAAGAATTTGTATTAAATGATCATTTCGCCAAAAACTCAACCCATATCGTCCCGCAACCACCGTATTCAACTGATCTGGCGCCGTGCGACTTCTGGCTGTGCCCCAAGCTCACAAGACCGCTACGGGGACACCGTTTTTATACGATAATCAAGTCGCAGCGAAGACGGAACTGAAGGCCATCCCGGAAAGTGACTACAACCAGTGTTTGGAAGAATGGAAAATCCGTTGGCATAATATACTACATCTAGTGGCGATTGCTTTGAAGGGGATGAAATTGATTTGGAAGAATAAATAAAGAATTTTCAAAATAAATACAATGTCACCTTATTTTTTGGGCACAGAGTACATATGTATGTATTTTATGCGTTTAAGGCGGCCTGCACAATCCAATATGATATGTCAAAACAAATGTTTGTTTTAAATTTTAAATTATCAAATAATATATAGCTTTTCTTTCAGAAGTTAGTATTATTTTTATTTAATTAATCTTTGTTTTCAGAGTAAATTCTTTTTGTATTTAATATATTTTATTTTTTCAGATAATATTAATCTTTTCTTTTAGATATTACAAATTCAATGTAATTATTCTTTATTTTCAGGTTTTAATAACCTTTATTTTATTTTCAGGTATTTGTCTGTTACAATATTTTTCCACTCTTTTATTTTCAGGTTTTAATAATTTTTCTTTAATTAATAATTTTTCAGATGAAATTATTTTTTTAAATTATTTTTTAATTTGTTTATTATGTAAGCTTTAATAAAATAAAATAAAATAAAAAAAAATTATGTAAATTTTATGTAAATATTTATTGAACATAATACAATTAATAATTTAAAATTTAAGTTTAAAAAAGTTTTCTTTGAAATTTTAAGAAATTTTTAAAGTAGGAATCAAAAAATACAACCCTGTATCAGCTGTTTAAAATGCAACCCTGCATCAGCTGTTTAAAACGCAACCCTGCATCAGTTGTCGTTTGGGGATATTACAGCAGGACAAATATACTTTTTTATATCACACTGCTGAATGAGCGCAACAAAGATGTATGATCACATGTATGCATACGTGAGTGGGTAGAAACTGCACGCGCCCAATAGCAAACTATATATGTATGGTTACCCACACTTTCACCCATTGATTATCTGGTATTTTACCCGCTCATGGTTAGCAGGGTACTTAAATTTTTATACAGGGCCTCTAACTTTCCCTTTTGTGTGTTAATATATCCTATACAGGATACTTTTTAGAAACAAATTTATTTATAAGTGAGAAACAGAATTTCACAAAAGCGTTTTTTTTTTTTGTTGCCTGCTGTTAACTCATAACGCTTAAAATATGACGAAATTCAAAACTAAATTTCATTCTTTGTAATGCTGGCCAACGCTGGTGAGTTTCTCTCCTGAGGTTATGTATACGCACTGACGCACTTTATGCTGTATTTGGCGGGCTAAAATAAAATGAATTTCATTCTTTGTAATGCTGGCCAACGCTGGTGAGTTTCCCTCCTGAGGTTATGTATACGCACTGACGCACTTTATGCTGTATTAGGCGGGCTAAAATAAAATAAATTTAATTTCTAAGCTTTTAAGGCATTAAGTAAATAATGGGAAATACTTACTTTTGTACGTTGTTGGTGTTAATTGTGAATACAGTTAAATTTCAGTGCAAAATTACTACGATTGTTAGTACCGATCCCAAGGTGAACAAGGTTTATATATATGTAATACTTTAAAGAGTCATAGCGATAACTCTGGTTCCTGCTTGATCGACTGCAGTGGTAACTGTTGCATGGGTACAGACAACTCGTTGTCATTATTACTTTCTACAGCAACAGTTTGTCTCAGTTTCTGTTCAATGATTTGCTGCAAATCACGCAAACTCTGTTCGTCCATTTTGTCAATTAAAGGCATCACCAGCGCAAAAGTTTCATCAGCGTGTGTATTATTCATATTATGGACGTCGTTTTCATTTGCGTCCGCTGCTGAGTTATTAATCTCATTATTGTGGTCATTATTTAGCGCTGCTTGCGATGCGTATTCAGTTAGTAAAGGTTCGGCTGTTGCTGTGTCAATTGCAGCCGCTTCTTTTAGTAGGTGGGGTTTAAAAAATTCCATCTCCTTCGCTAAATAGTACTGCTTACCACGGTTCGGTCCACGCTTTGTCTTGTAGGCGTCAATGGAGCGTGCGTAGGCGGCGCGTATATTTCGCCAGCGTTCCTTGCATTCAGGCACTGCAATAAAGAAGCGAAAATATTTATAATTTTTGAAAGTATTATTTATTTAGGCATCAAGAATTTCCCACAAATATTTCATTTATTTCCAGAATATTTTTAAGACTTTATTTTAAATATGTTGTGAACCTCCATTGTAAGTTACGGTGCATACAGGGGTATATGTGAATATGCATATGTATATACATGCTTTTATTAGTTTGTAATTTAAATATGATCAAACCTGTGCTATCCTTCTTCACCGCATTTATAAATTGTTGAGTTGGCAAGTGGCGCGTTTGCTGAAATCGCGCCAACAATTTGTATTGCAAATTCATTGACGGTTTTGTGACATCACCAAAGGTACCAAACTCACCTGGCTTCCCCCACATTTGGCCTATTTTGCTCCAAGCTTCATCTACAGCATTTGTTTTACCATAACGATCATGAGCCCTATCGTACAACTGTGGATGCGGCTCTACCAAGTTAACGAGTTTTTTATTTTCTTCGCGATTATGGTTGCGTTCGCCGCTATTTCGACTCATTTTGTAAAAATTTCAACTGACTTGACACTATTTACGCGCGATTAATCAACTTTTTGCAAATTAATTGTCTCAAGTCTTCGCATCTTTATAGGTGTGCACTACTCCACTGCCAATATGAAACTGAGCTATTATGATAATGCTAGATCACTCAAGTTACTATACGAGTATGAATCATCTAAGCTTGACAATGGCTAGCCCGTAGCCGCTAACCAGTAAGAACAATAAGCTATGTAGCGCAAAATACGACGTAGAAAGAAGTGAGACACAAGTATGATTAGTTTTACAAGTTTTAGTTTTAGTTTTCTAACAAAATTTGTGACAATATTTTTTATAACTAATATCAGAAAGCAACTATTTTAGCGCGTTTATACTTTTCTAATGATCTAATACTTTATTTTTACGAGAGAATTTACTATCAAAAATTAGATTTCCGATATTAAGTCGAAATTAGGCGAAAAAAAAAAATTTAAAAAAGTAGTGCAATCAGCAAAATTTCATTGCAGAAAATAACATTGTTTCGAAAAATAATATTTGCAAATTTCACGAAGCTATTATTGACAATAAGTCCATGTCAGGACTTGATTTTTCCTAGATCAGTTTGCATGATCATAAAAATATTAGTTTACGCCAAATTTCTTTTAAAAAAGATGCAAAAAGTTAATAATCAACAAACAAAAAAAAACTGTGTTACAATATTTCTAAGTTTAAATTTTGAGTTCATGTAAAGAATGTGAGAACACAAGGTTGAATATGTATATCATGTATTCTATTACATATAACTGTAAATTTTTTGCTTAGGACCAGCAGTTTTGGCGGCAATGGACATAAAACTTTTAATTATTAAAATCCAATCATTCCCTTTCCCAGTCTTGTTTTCGACCTCTGCTCACTCATTATATTAAGCTTAATTCGCTGACGGGCTACTATATATTCCTAGTTTAAATGTTCACTAAATACATTTATGCTAGTGGAAGGTGTGATCTGCAGTTAGTATCAAATTTTAAATGTAAACCAATGAATTGCAACTCTGGTGTAGTAAATTTGCTATGATATGTATATATCACGTTGAGAGCAAGCGATATCAATCGAGGCATTTTGTCAGTGAACTGCGACAGAAGAAAGACTAAAATCCCTCTTTGTGAACTTCTTCTTCTTCTTTACTGGCGTAGACACCTCTTACGCGATTACAGCCGAGTTAACAAAAGCGCGCCGGTTGCTTCTTCTTTTTTTCGCAAGGTATCGCCAATCGGGGATACCAAGCGAAGCCAGCTCCTTCTCCAGCTGCTCTTTCCAACGGAGTGGCGGTCTTGCTCTTCCTCTACTTGCACCGGCGGGTACTGAATCGAATACTCTCAGAGTTGAAGTGCTTTCGTCCATTCGGACAATACTCGTATGACGTAGCCAGCGTAGCCGCTGTCTTTTAAGAGATATACGCTGTTCGAAGCTAAGCAGCTTGTGTAATTTAATTTGGCGTGGAAAAAGCAGATTTAAGCAAATCAATAATGCTTGAGCGCCATCAATGTGTGTTCCAAGTTCCATTGGCACTACTCGTGAACTACGCAGATATACACAAAACTCACTTGACTTCCCTAACGATGCGTCTATCGTTCACCTTGTTGCATCTGTATTCTTTGGTCTATAATTCCTGATTACAATCCTTTTTCGTACAGCAGAGAATGTTCTAACTTTTTCAGCACTTCTTCAGCACTTTTACTGTTTTTAATTTTTTTAGAAATTCTCATTCGCTTTAATACTTGTTGAACTTTTATAAATTCTTTGCCTCCAAACCGTCTAGTATTTACGGTTTTGTATTGTTTCGCTGTTGGTGTGCAACTGAATTGCAATATTTACTTTGTAGTTCAACGAACTGCAGTCGGAGACCGTTAAAATGCTTACCCTGTAGGAAATCAAACATGTTGAAAGCTATAGTGCACTAAATTTGGAAACATTTTTTTTACGAGTCTTACTTTAAAACTGTTTGAGAAAAGATTTTTATTGTTGTAAGATAATGGTTAGGTATTCGGTAAAACTCAAAAGGTGAAGTTGGGTTCCCATATAAAATACATATGTATGTACATAAGTGATCAGCGAACTAATGGTAAAGATTATGAAATTTTATCACACCAGCGGTATCAAGGCTTGTATGGAAAAAAATAATAAAAATAAGATATATTCATGAAATTTGGGAGGGCTTATTGTCTAATGCAGATCTCTATAGCATAAATCTGCCATACTCGTACTAACTGAGCGCTCAAATGATTTGTAAGAAATTTTTTCATTCGTGAAGAATATTATTTACTTTATATTATTCACTTATCGAGGTTGTGAGTTGGGTTAGGGACCCGCCACATAGAAACCACATTCAATGAAAAAGTGATGTTCCGTGGATGTAATGGCTATGACTTTAAGGCATGCAGAGGCTGACATTACCGCCGTCTCAGAAATGATCGGAAGTATCAGTGAAAGCCATTTTGAAGGATGATTTGCATCTAAGAAAGGTAAAAGTATGATTGCTTCCAAAATAAAAATTTTTTTGAAAAACGGCGTCGAGTTAACGTTTGTTTAACAATGTTTTCCGACTGCCAGCATAGCATTACTAGCGAAGTGTCTTGTCTCTATGCTTACGACTCGGAAACAGACGTGCAAACGATCGGATATCGTGGCAAAAATGAGCCGAAAAAACTCCGTCGAAGCAAGTCTTACTATTTTTGGCACACAGAAGTACATATATATATAAATATTAGGGTGATGCACAAAAAAAAAAAAAAAATTCACTCGAAATAAGGCAAAAAATTTTTTTTTGGTTGGTACTCTGAAAAATGGGTTCCTAGACACTTCTAAGGAAGCCTCTCCAAGAATGAGTTCTTAATTGTAACGGGAAGGTCCTCCTACTTACAATTTTCTATTTTTTCTTGTTATCATATAGAAAACTTGAAAAAATATCTTGTTCCTTAGATTTTGTAGGAAATTTACTGCTCTATAAAAATAGTCTTTAGGAGATATTCATCGTCAAACATCAATGCATATTAGGGTGAATCAAAAAAAAAAAAAAAAAATTTCTTTGTTTGGTACTCTGAAAAATAGGTTCCTAGGCACCTCTCAAAAAGCCTCTCAATAAACCTGTGAGTTTCATCATTCACAATAATTTAGTTCATTGAGTTATAAAATTCATAAAAAATAAAAAATTTTCACAAAAATAATCAAACTTTAACTGTTAAAACCTTTTAAACGGTTGGCTTTACGAAAAAATCGTACAGACCTTTTTTGTAGAGCATTCAATTTCCTACAAAACCTAAGGAACAATATATTTTTTCAAGTAGTTGAAAGCGAGATATAAAGTTTTCTATATGATGATAAGAAAAAATACTCAGAACTCATTCTTGGAGAGTAAGGAAGCCTGTGGAAGAAGGTGTCTAGGAACCTCGTTTTCAGAGTACCAAACGAAAAATTTTATTTTTTTTTTTTTGAATCACCCTAATACATATACATATATATATATTCATATGGCAGAATGCAGCTTATCATCGTACGTGATATAACAGCTTATTATAACGTTTTGGGTGTTGATATGCGCAGCAATTTTACAATTAATATTTCAACTCAATCAAACGGAATGAATGCGACATTCGTTTCTTAGCTGAGCGGTGGCTGGAGGGTTAACAGCTTACATATATTTGCCAGCTTAGAATTTTCTTATAAGTAATGGTGCATAATAAGGTAATAATTGAAATTTTTAAATAAAGCACGCAGCACTTTGTTATCTTTCTGGCAGAGTGTGTTTTACATTCCAGACGAACTGCACCGGCCGAATTTAAGACCGAGTGAATCAGAGCAATTTTATACATAATGTTTTCACGTGAAGCGAGTTGCAGTGAGAATAGTCTGCAACGGCCGCAACAAATGGTAAACAGAAAGCAAAGCTTCCCAAATGCGGTTTTCCAAATAGTTTCTAAACGGCCTTTCAACATCATGCCGAGTGTTGATATGATTGAAAGTTATTACCTCATTTCTAGTCGCAAATTTCTGTAATTTTTTCTCACTGCAATTCGGTAAATTTTTGCCGGTAGCGTTCGCTTTTAATGGCTTCAGTCACTTTTAGAAGACCATGACAAAGTACAAAACTCTGATCCCACCAAATATGGTGCATTATCTTGACGTCAAAGTTATTTTTTCGTTAACTATTCCGAGAATTATATAGTATTTTTAGTACTCTAATCTGTACTCTAATTCTATTTTTGAAAATCTTTGAATGGCTCTTAACCTCAAATATTTTTGTATGTAATATTAGTAGCTTTTGGTTTGACCACCAGTGTGATCACGAGTATTTATTACTGAAGTCTTAATCAGCTTGAACAATTTCAGGAAGCATGTAGTATACTTCTAGGGTGCTACGAATTGAGTAAGCTGTTAAACGAGCAATTGCCTCCTTAGTAGGTTAATATTCTAAAGCGCGAACGCATTAATTGTGATCGGTGGCAAACACAATTGTCTTTATTCTTCCTCTGTACTAGCGTAGACACCGCTTACGTGGTTATAGGCGAGTTAATTATCGTCTTTATCGATCCTGACGCAGCCTTTTTCTTCCTTAACACCAGCTTACTCAGCCGTATTAGCTTAGTTCCTTTTCGCAACGCGCGAACCACTGTGTATCTTTGTGTCTAAAATGAGCAAACTCGACTGAACGATATTAGGTTTTTAAAATTTACGTGAGATCTTACACCATACTGAAACCCAAACAGCACCTTTCTCAGCTAATAACACGTGGTAATGTTAAAAATAGATAAAATCGAGTAAAATTTCCCTTAGCCCTCATATACCTAAAATAAGATTTTCGAACTTCTGTTTGGCTTTATATCATATATATGTATACAGTATAATATATATCGACTTTTCAGTTATTTGTACCGAAAATTGTTAAATTGGGCTATTGCTTATCTACCCTAGCCACTATATGTCTAATATTAATATATATATAATTTTAACGCTCCATCTATGAGTTATTTTAATGGAACTCTGTGGGCACATTTTCCCGATGAGAATATATCTTGAGACCAAAAACGGTTGAAGTATAAAAAGTTCAGAATTCTGGTTAATTTTATAAAGAAAGTAGAGATTTCAACAGACGTGTAAAGCCTTCGATCTTTAAAAAAAAAAATCTGAAAATTTGTCGTAAGAAAAGTTGATTGAAAATTGCGCTTATTTTAAGTGTTAAGTCGATATAAGATGTTCTGGTTAATTTTGAAATAAAAAACTTAAAAAAATGCAATATGTTAGCAACCTAAGAAGGCAAGTACCTTCAAAATCGTCAAAGAAAAAATCTTTTCTAGAAAAAAAATAAATAAAAACCAAAAAAATATTTGAATTATTGATGTAAATTTTGAGGTTATGTGAAAAAGATGTTCAAACAAAGGTGTTAGGTCATTCCATTAACTAAAACTTTGCCATACAACTTTTTTCTAAAACACTTTTGTTTTTGCCAAAAGTCAAATTAAACAATCTTTAACGCTAAAAAATTCAACCACACTCTCCTCCCTTTCTCTACATTTATTTTTCACTTCATTTTTTCTTTCATCTTTTGTTTTCAATGGGTTTAATTCCACCAAGATTTCGTTTGATTTCAAAAAATATCTACCTTTGTCTAGTGTGTGAGTTACTTTCAAAAAAATTGCTTTAATTATGTGCTCGCCTAGACTGGAGTAAATACAAAAGTAAAACAATAAGTACACAGTTACTTTCTGCAGCAAGTGATTTCCGACTTACCAGCCAGTAATTTCAATAAAACGATTTTTTTTTTTAATTTTCAATTGGTATATATTTAGTTAATTTATTTATTAAACCTTTGATTGATTACATATATGGTTGTTAAATATAAACAAACGCAAGCAAATGCAAATGTACCATAGTATTTTATCATAAATGGGTAAATAAGTATTAACGTATGTATATGTATAATATAATTTAGTTTAGTAAAATATATTTATATGTATATATAGTTTTATTGGAGCAAAAAATGT